>NC_056736.1:736448608-736748608 GCF_019279795.1 Protopterus annectens
AACAAAGTTATGGCATCTAGGTTCAAGGACGTTGTTGTCCACTGTATTCAGCTCTCATCAAACCTGTCACTGAGTACAGTGCCACCTTTGGTATGTACTTAACCAGGCATATCCAGCAAATGGAACGTCCACAGAGGTTCCTCACTAAAAGAATACAGGGTGTAAGTAAAATGTCCTATGCAGACTGCCTCAAGGCTCTATCCCTGTATTCTGTCTCCCACAGGCTGTTGAGGGGAAATCTATGCCTGGCATACAGGGCATTGCCAGACCCCACTCTGGTGGACCTCCTGCATATCAGCAATACAAACAGCACCAGAATTATCTATTCTAAAGACTTAAACCTTACCTGTGATATAAACAAGACCTGCTGAAGAGGCAGGCATGCATCCCAGGGACTACTACATCTCTGGAACAGGCTCCCCATCCATGTGAAGCAGAGTTCCTCCTTAACCCAATTCAAGTGCATCTTGGACAACTGGATGGTAATCAGGAAATTCATCCCTGACTTGGCACCTATGTCTCTAATGGACACAGGCAACCTGTAAATGGTTCATCTCCCAGGCCTCTGCTTGTAAATGTTTCATCTCCAATGCCCCTGCTTACACTTACCAAGGGTACCAGATCTTGTCAGAGATTTGGGATGCATGGCGAGGCTTAAAATGACCCTTGTGGTTGTTTGCCTAGCAAACACCTATGAACCTACCATTAGGGAGAGCAAACAAACATATACTACTGGAACCAGCATCTGTAGACAAGACAGTTACATAGTCTAAAGTCAATTAACTGAACTAATTGGGACCTAGGGTAGTTCGGATAATCAAACATATAAATGAACCATATTAAAAAAGTCTAAAATCGTGTTTTTTTGGCATGCAGGAATATACTTTTCAACCATTCAGAGACTCCAGTGGACACGAATAATTTTCACACATGAGTAGGCTACAAGCTCAAAAAACATGCTCAAGTGAAAATATATAACGTTTACATATTCAGACTTTATGATTTTTTTCTACCTGAAAGCTATGGAAGGCTGGTTCTGATAATTGACTGTTCACATAATCAACTCTGTACTGTAAATCCTTCTCAAATTACATCAGAAAATTAAGAAACAATACCCAGCAGTACTCTGAACTAAGCCAAAATGACATCACCCACTCAGACCCAAAGGACACAGCAGATGCCCTTGCAGAGAACATTAGTGTAAACTTTACATAGGAAACAGTCATGAAAATTATGCAAATCCCTGAACCCCTGACACTATCTACCATGCTTAAGGAACATGACTTAAAAAGTTAAAAATACTACTTCAATGGGACCAGACAACATTATATTTTTATTTTATTTATTTGTCCTTTGCTGACTGGGTTTGTCCTTCTAGGCCAGTGGCTCTTTTCAGGAGAGACTCGAGGGGGGTATTTATACTACTAGGGACACTTGTCTAGGGACATCGGGGAACTTCCCCAACTCTTTAGAATAGGTGCTAAGGGATCTCATGCATCCACTTGAACTACCACCAACTAAAGCATATGGGAACTCAGTTTAACACCTCATCTGAAGAACAAGGATGCAGAATAAATGGAACCAAACTTGCCCACGTGGAACCCCTCCTAAAATTTTTGTAACTTAAGCTTAGCCACAGGGTATATTCCTGAAATATGAAGAACTGCAGCTGTGATGCCCCTTCATAAGGAGTACCCCACCACAGACTGAGGGAAATGTAGACCAATAGTTTAATTAGTTTAATTATTTAATGTACAAGGCCATGTAGAGCATCAAATCTGACTTCACATTCTGCAATGTCAAAATTATTATTCACCTAGACCATCAGCAGTTTGGCTTTGTCAAAACAAGTTCATGTCTACTTAACTTAGTAAAACTTCTTCAAGAGGGTTACAGAAGCTGTGGACAATGGTCGCTCAGTCCACACAGCCAATATGCATCTGGCAATGGCATTTGATACCATTCCCATTCTGGTACTGTAAATAACCCAGGAGACCTAAATGTAGATCTGTAAAGGGTAAGATGGATAGTAAACTGACTAAAGGATAGAACCCACTTATAAAAACAAGAAAAAATCTAGTAGTGTACCTCAGTGATCGATGCTGGAACCCCTCCTGTTTGGAATATACCTCTCTGACTGCCAAACAGTAGATCCAGATCTGTGGCTAACAAAGTCTGATGATGACTCTAGGTTGAGTGTTTTTATGTGATCATCCTTAATACAATGTCATTACAGAAAGAGCTAATCTTCATTAAACAACTGTGCACTGAAAAAGAGCTAAAGTTAAATGCAAAAGAAAATGCAGTATTGTTGCGTTAGGCAAAAAATTTTCATCTCTGACACTGTTGCTAGCATTCCACTCCAAACTAATACAGTAACCAGGAAGCTTGACACCTTGGTTATCAACTCCTTCTCTTTTGACCACTGTGCACCATTAGTAATGAGGAAATCATCGTATTTAGCACAGCTACAGTCTTGTCATGCAGGTCAAAGGAAGTATCCCACTGAGATCTAATTACAGTACAGTGCCTCTTTGGAACAGCCACGTCTCCTGACCAAGAATATTACTGGTCAAAAAACCCTGAGCTACCAAGAAAGGCTTGAAGACCTTTCTCAATATTCAGCCTCCTACAGTCTCTTACATGCAGATCTACTTTGCATTCTGTTCCGTCCTTGATCTCTTACATCTCCACAAGAAATAAGCTCTACAAACACTAGATTTAGGCATTTCTCTCTCCACCAACGTAAACAAAACATACTGTAGAAACAGATATATCACCCAATGTTCATCTCTGAAACAAAACAACCCGTATGTTAAACAGGATGACACCTTCAAATCTTTCTGACAAAGGGATGTGCATCCACAAATTCACTGGAGGTGTGACTTAAGTGTGCCCTTCTAGACGCAGATGGCACATCATGAGGGTGGGCATCTGCAAAGCACTGATGATTTCACAACTTACCTGCCTTCTAATTCCTATGATCCTATGATGAGTCCTTTCTGTTTTTCAGTGAGGAATTTTCCAGCATCTATCATTATTTTCACTATAACAGCAGGAATATTCCTGTCCCAGGCACCCTTGCTGAGGCACTGAGGTGGTACACTGAACAAGGGATATTGGGATATTGAGCAGATATCAACTTATAGAATTAATCCATCAGCTTTGTATGCCAACTGTGTGACTGAGCAAGGAACGTGAGACTGCTCCCAAGTCACCCTTAAAAAATGAAACTCGTGTCCAGTGGGCCGATCCAGTCAGCAAATAAAATTAAACAAAAAGAAAAATCTTAAATTCAGCAGATGGAGGAGGAGCAGCCTCACTTGTTACAAAAGGCCTTGACCTTACTTTCATAGATTCCAGGTCCCAAACAGTACCCAATGTAGTCATCACAGTTTTTTTTCAAATATATTTTTATTGAATTTTACAAACTTTTCAAACATAAAAAGAAAAAACTGTAAGTCATTGCAGGAAGCAGTAAAGTATAGGTATATATATAACAGGTAGTATAAAAAAATGCATTTATAAAACAGCAGTTATCGTTAAAGGGAAACTTACATCTTAAAATATAAGCAGTAGAGACATCCAATAACCTATTACAAAGTCTGGAGAAACAAATGGAAAATGGCTTGAAAGGAGGAGTATATATGACTGTCTTAAGAAGAAAGAAGAGCGGTAAGGGGGATATATCCATATAAACCAACTATTTATACCATGTACAACTATTTATACCACATTTACAGCATATTTACACCATGGATGCCAGAGGATAACAAAATACTTTGTAGAATCTAAAGCTACAGTGTGATGATAACAATGTCTAATGATTATAGGGATAGATATGATACTGATATAGGATTTCCTGGATAGTCATCACAGTTTTATTTTTATTTATCATAAAGATAAGAAGAGTACCTGTGCTGTTTCCTTTCCATAGTTGATTTTTTAAAGTTTGGTGTTTAGTTTCCGTTACTAATTTTTGGTTAAAAAGAGGAGAATAAACAAAAGTGCAAGCATTAGTTACTTATGTTCATATGAAAGTACTAACTGCGCTGTGACCATTTTAAACCTAGCCAATTATCCTTTTTGTGCGCAAAATAATGTATCCCATTGGGTAACAGATTGGCCTTACCCGCACATGGTTGATTCTAAAATATAAAAGACTTACAAATCAAATTCCTCATTCTTTAAAGTTTTTTTTTTTTTTTTTGCTTCACAATTATTTATGCTAACATCCTCTACTAGACAAAAGAGACAATGCAGACAACAGTCTCTTCTGGAGGTAACAATGACAATAATAGCACTTATTTGCACTTAGTCATTAGAAATTGTATAAAAAACACACAAAATATGAAAGTGGTACCAATTTGTGCAGGGCAAAACAAACTAAATTACTTAAAACAGTCTCCAGCTCTCCCCAGGAGATCCCAGTCATTCCCAAGCCAGCCAATAGATACAATATCTCCAGTTTGTTCTTAGCATGTCCTGTGTCTGCTTTATGGCCTTCTCCCAATAAGCTCTGCCTGGTATACCTCCTAGAGGAAGCAACCAGCAGATATCCTCAGTAGATGCCCAAGATGTCTGAATTGGCACCTTCTGATCAGAAGGCTCTCAGAGATCCTCCTAGAATGCAAAGCTCTTCATGTTGTCATGCAGATTGAACAGCGCAACCCTGTAAAGGCACCTCATGTCTGCCACTGGTACCCAAGATCATGTTCTCTCGACCTCTATCAACAGCTGGTTTCCACAGATAAAGACACAGACATACACTGATGCAGTGTAACCATTAGACCTAGAACTTTATTCTTCAGCAGTGTTTCAGCTTCACCACCATAGGATGGCACACTACATCACCTGAAAAACTGCTACTCCTGCATTCATCAGCTGGGTCCAGCTAACTATCCTAACCCAGGCCCTACAGACACTACCCTGAACAATAACCCCCCTGTATCTAAACCTGCCAACCCCTCCAACCCACAAACACAAGTACAATTCTGCTCTATCAATGTCAGGAGCCTTGTAAATAAAGTTCAAGAACTCCATGCTTGGATAGCTAACTATACTCCTGACATAGTTACCCTAACTGAAACATGGTTAAAACCACACCATCTGGACAGTGAAATCATCCTTCCTGGCTATAATATCCTTAGATTAGATCGACCTAAAAGAAAAGGAGTTGTCGTCTCCATACTCTACTCCAATTGTCTCTCACAAATTAGTCCCACTCTAGACTTACCCTCCTTCTCACCAGCTGAACTCCTACTGACCAACTTCAAACTTAACAGTTTCAACACCATAACTGTTGCAGCAATCTATATTCCCCCTGGTGATAATATTAACATACTTGAGAACATCCTATCTCACCTCTCATATACCATCCACAATGAAATAATTATACTGGGAGATGTAAATATTGATTGGCTTACAATACAAGCTCCCAACACTACTTCCTGTATAAACCTACATGTGTTTGAGCAGCTAATCACAATCCCAACCTACATTAATAAATCTCACCTACCTAGCTCTCTTCTTGACTGGATATTGGTCTCCCATCCTCAAAACTATCATCATCCCAAGCATAATATGACTACTGCACTCATATCATTCATCAACATAGTCTCCCTAGCTCGTGATAACAGTAAACTTGTCTAATGACTATTCCTTGACCTTTCTAAAGCCTTTGACATGGTCTCTCACCCACTCCTTCTAGATAAACTCACTAACATACATTTCTCTCCCCCTACTATCTCCTGGTTCTCCAGCTATCTCTCTATCCACCAGAAATCAGTTAAATGGCTCTCGGCACTATCCTCCCCTCTCAATGTACAAATGGTGTCTCCCAAGGGTCCATACTCGGACCACTACTCTAATATTTTCACCAACTTGCTTTACTCCTCTTGTCCCCAGTCATCTCTTGTGCAATATGCTGATGACTCAACTGTTATAACCATTGCTGACAACCCAACTGACCTCCACTCAACTACCCAGGCATCCTTCCACACCATTGAGACTTGGCTTAGTGATGATAAACTAATACTCAATCCAAAAAAACTAAGCTCCTACTCTTCCTCCCTAAAAACATCACCACACTCAAAAGTACATTTAACATCTTATCCTGCAACAACACTATCATCTCAGCTGAATCTAGTACTAAATTGCCAAGTGTTACAACAGATGATCAGCTTAGGTTTTACTATTTTAAGTTTTAAGTATTACTAACTCGGTAAAAATAACTCATCAGAAACTTGGACACCTTTTCCGTAGCAAGAAATACTTAACTAACACTGCCCGAATAACTCTCTCCCAGACTTTATTACTCCCTACACACCTGTATAGCTGCCACATATTCACAAACCTAAATTCTACACTTATTTCAAAGCTTGAAACTACCTATAATAAGATCATCTGATTTGCAGCTAATCAAACCTACAAGTCACACCACTGATTAGCACTACAGCAACTAGACTGGCTAGAATTCCCTCAGCTGCTCCAACTATACCAACTACAAATTATCCACTCTATCCTCTATCTACCCTCATTGTGCCCCAGCCTCTCCACTATCATATCCAAATATTCCCCTGCTAGGATGCTATGCAGCTCAAATCACAAATTATTAGACATCTACAAACCCAAAACCAAAATAGGCTCCCTTCTGTATAACTATAACCCAGCTAAATCCTGGAACCAACTCCCCTTGGAAATAAAATCCCTCCAGCATAGCAAAAGTTTCAAATTAGCCACAAGGAAATACCTAAAAACAAAGTGGTCTTGCCACTGTAGCCAACCACCCTGAAACCACCATCCTTTCACCTATTTCACCACCTCACTCTTAATGTATCTCTAACACTATTCCCCTGCCTCTTCTACCTCTTCCCTTCCTCTATCTCCAACCACTCTTAATTCTTACAGTTTCAAAACAACCTACCTGTCTAGTCTGTGTCCTATACTCTTACCTCCCCTACATCTCCTACTAGCCATTCTTACTTTCCTTTCTTGTTTCCAAACTCCTATACAACTAGATCCTACCCACTTTAAATAAGCATCTGCCTAACTATTAACTCATTTTGCTCTAAGCAGCTTAAATAATATTGTAACTGGTCACATTTTCTTCTGCTAATTGTTTAAAACCTTGTTTGTAACAACTCACATACTTGTCTGCCAATTAATACTCTGTATAATTGAATTGCGTAAGGAGCTTTTTTTTTCTCTCCAGGTCTCTGCTAATAAGATCCTACAGCTGACTGTTACTACTATGTTACTAAAAGTTAATAAATTGTTTTCTAGTCCTGAGGAGCTTTTCTCCCTGGGTCTCTGCTGAAAATGAGCCAAAGGCTCAGCCAGACTAACCTGGTTAACAAATGTAAAATAAACAAAATAAAATAAAAATAAATAAACTATCCCTTCTACTCTTACTGATGAGCAAGACCCAAAATACTTAAGCACCTCCACTTGAGACAGATTTTCTGCTCTCGCCTAACGAAAGCAATTGGCAATTTTCTGGGAAAGAACCAAGACCTGACCTCTGCTTTGGAGAAATCAATTTTCATTTCATCTGCTTCACAGTCAAAAGTGAGTTACCCAGTATATGCTGAAGAACACAGTCACTTGAAGACAAGAGGAGATTATCATTTGCATACAAAAGGGATGCAAACATGTCTCCAAACTAGATAACTCTCTAAATCTCAGCTGCTTTTGATATTCTGTCCATAAAAAAATCACAAAGAGGATAATATGCACCTATGACAGAGCTGTACGCCTACCCTGAATGTATTAGGCATAACAAGAGGAATGTGGACACATCTCTGCAAATACAGGGGCCAAATGGCATGCATCCCTGTTAAAAGCAGCCTGGATCTTGTCCAACCTACATCTTTTAATTCACTGAACAATTTGGCAGTTACCTTATGAGTACATTCAAAACTCATTCTGTGCATTCCTGGAGAAAGCATATGGCAACACACCTGATTTGGGCAGATCTGAAGAGGTTTGAAGTTGTAGAAACATAGGCAGAATCAGTGCAGAATATGTACAGGGATCCAGTGACGCAAGTATAAACAATGTTTTGACTCCCAGAGTGGTTCATTGTGGTCTAAGGTTCAGCGCTGACTCCATACCTTTTCATACTGTTGATAGAGTACATCAACAAATAGGTCAAAGCAGAAAGAACAACAAAGCTGCTGTATGCAGATGATAGGGCACCACAAGCAGAATCTGAACAGGAACATCAGCAAATAGTAGGGAATGGGAATATAAGACTGAAGACATAAGGAATGAAACGGAGTACAGACAAGACAGTGGTCACTGCAGCAAATGGGGAGATCTACGAGTATAATAATTTGTACTTAAAAAAAATATATATTACTTATATATTTGTAAGAATTGCTGTTTTTTTTATTTATTGATCTGGCATAACTTCTATATTAATTTTGCATGTTTATTGGAGCTTTTCTCCCCGGGCCTCTACTGAAAATGGACATGTATCCAGCTAGACTAGCCCGGTCAACAAATGTAAAATAAAATAAATAAATAAAATAAATCAGAAGAAACTGTAAATTCAGATAGGAGGGAAAATGATGAACGCGTTAAGAGCAACAAGTGCATGGGAATTAAAGGGTTCAAAAGCAGAATCAGAGGTGCTGCAGCCAACCGGCACAAAATATCAGAAATCGTGTGCGACCAAATAAGCTGAAAAGTAAGGTCAACAAAACAGTGATGCAATTAGTGCTTTCGTATGGTACAACGACCTGGGTAGTTAAGGGACAACAGGTAACAGAGATGAAGTGCCTAAGAGTTGTATTAGGGTGCACACTGTGAGACAGTGAGAAAATGAAGGCATCAGAGCCGGAGCCATATTAGCCAGTGTTTCCGAAACAGTCAAGGAGAACAATGTTTCATTTGCATGTGCAGGAAACGGAAGACAATTTGGTAAAACAGACCCTGGTAGAAAGAGAAAGAAGGCAACTGTGACAAAGCTATCAGCCAAGAGATGGCTGGACTGCATGAGAGAAGACCATTGGCAGGCAGGTATGACTGCCAAAGTAGGCAGGAACCTTGATGATGATGATGATTCAAAGATCACTCTCTATTGCCTCAAAAAACTTTCACAATCCCGGCCTTCAATTTATTTACTTATTTATATATATTCATAGGAATCTCAAGGCAATTTAGTATCAAGGCCATCAACACTGACCAAACTCCACCCCCCAGGCTGCACTCCCTTTCTCAAGGAGGGCGAGGCCACCTGGTCAAAGGGTAAATTTGAGGGCACCCATCCGGTCGTCCAAGTTCTGTTTGAAAGATGAAAGTGCATCACACTGCTTAATCTTCATGGGCAGCTTATTCCAAACATGGGGGAGACACTGTGTAATGAATGTCCCTCCACTGTGTTCTAATCAGCTGGTGAAGATTTAGGTCCCTGTTTCTGCTGCTTGCTGAACTATTAAGATAAAGGACAACAAAGTCTCTAATGGCACAGGAGGTGAGGCACAGCTCACCCCTCAAAAGTCCATATGATACTGAGTAAAAGGATCTAGCCTCCAGTGATATCTCACGTTAGTTAGAAAGCCATGGGGCTTCTCTAGTTGTCTGATATGCTGAATGCAGTACATCTAAAAGGTGGCTGTTGCAGTCTTTAACTAGTTTAATCAGTGCTGACTATAATGAAACAATTATACCTTTAGGATCTGGATGATTAACCTTGACTATGAGTTGTGCTAAGTAGAAGGATTTTCTTACTAAATTTGCCACATGATGATCGAAGGAGAAGAGACTGTCTGCAGCAGGGGGTCTTAGGGTGAGCACCATAATAAACAATTATCATTTTTTGGCTCAAAGCACCTTGTTGACTTAACTACTGATACCTTGAACAGGGTCCACTCACAGACTCCATGTCTCTGACCACCACCAGGATAAAGGAACAGTTCTCACAGAGGTGGGAGCTGAATTTTTCCTGTACAAAAAATCACTAGACAGGCATTTCCAGGACACCCTCACTACATATTTGTGTTTCCCAGTTCATTCAATCTGCTGCCATACAGGTTTGGCCAAGCTCACAATTAAATGCTGATCAGTTGACTGTTCAACACCTTTCTTCACTTGAAGTGTCTGGAATCAAATCTGAGAACACAACTATAAAATCAATCATTGACCACTGACTCAGTGTGCTCTGGTACGACGTACACTTATGAGTAATGCTGTATCCGAACACAATGTTTGTTAAGGACAATCCCTGATGAGCACAGAAATCCAACAGCAATTCGTATCCGGGCTTAGATCAGCAAAACATTTTTCTTGATCATAACCATCCAGGTATCTCCTTCATTTCTTGCATGAGCAATAAAGTCATCCAGTAGGACTGCAGAGTCAGTAGGTGGTACCCTATCAAGCCTCACAACTGTGGTCTACAAGACTACAGAGTCAGTAAGTGGTACCCTATCAAGACTCACAACCATGGTCTCCAAGACTACAGAGTCAGTAGGTGGTACCTTATCAAGCCTCACAACCACGGTCTACAAGACTACAGAGTCAGTAGGTGTCACCCTATCAAGCATCAGAACCATGGTCTCCAAGAAAGCCAAATACTCTGCAAAGCTGTAGTGTATATGTACAAAAAAGTAGTCAGGATTCTCTTTTCTGCAACAAGTAGTTTCTGGTGACCTCTCATCCATCAGTACATATTCCAGCTGTGCAGCACCCAGCTAGGGGCTTGCTAGTACCTCTACACTGGAGCATTCCTGTGTCCTGACAGAGTGCTCTTCAAACTATCTGGAGATATACAGACCTAAGTATATTTTTCTGGCACTTCAGAGTTGTGTACTGTTAATTGTTTGACTAATTTTATACCATTGCTGGCTGACTTCAGAGTTGTGCACTGTTATTTTTACTTCACTGTATAATTTTTCAGATCTCTGCTGAAGGTGTTGGTGTTGCCCTATCCATCCTCCCTATTCCTGTCTTGTTGTTGGAGGCTTTTGCAGTTGCCCTCCCCCACTGTAGATTTGATCTGGCACACTCCCCCAGTCCCATCTCTTTACCTCATTCTACCTAATAGACTCCTCCTGCACTTGTTTTTAGTAATTTTTAATTTAATTGCATTTTTTTAAACTGTTTGGTCTAACATTGCTACATACTCAAGTGTGCTAGCTTGCACTGCATTTAAATTGCTTTTACTGCTGTTTTAGCTACTTTTCTGTATATATTAAGGAAAAAAAAAATCTAAGCCTATTTCCTACCTTTCCTGTACCTAGTGTAGTCCAGATTCAGATTTGCTGTATCCAGGACTATATGTAAGCTTCTGACCCCCCCCCCCCAAGCTTTCTGTGTTGGAGGGAAGCCTTCTAGCTTATCTCTGGGAGTGGTAAGCACTAGGTAACCTATCTAGCACATAAGGAGTGGTTCTGGCTCAGAAATTGTAGTTATTGGCCGTTTGGGCAGTTTTTCTATCTCTCTCAACTTTCTGATTTAAAAGCCCGCATTTGCACTTGTTTCCCCCCTTTACTGTAACTAGTTTAGTCCAGATACAGATTCTTAGTTTTAGCACTTGAATTTGCTCATTCGTGCTCAGCACTTATTCAGAATTTGTTGTCAGACCTAAATAACCTACTAATTACTACAGCACTCAACCTTCCTCATTACCTAGAGGAAAACAGTTTTGGTACTTACTTTCCTCACTTGCTTACAGAAAAACAGCTCTTGTACTCACTTTCCTCACGTATCTAGAGGAAAATAGTTTTTTATTCACGCATGTCCAAGGGTCAGCTCCCAGTGTTCTCTCCTGTCTATCTGATGAATATGGGCATCTTGGGACAATGTAGAAAATGCCTCATGTACACAGACAACCCTCTCCTCCTACCACCCAACACTACAACCTGTGAGAGATGCACTTATCTAGTCAAACTGGAGGTAAAGCTCTCTCCAACCAAGACTGAACTTTTCATTCAAGAGGAGAAGGTAAACACTTGCACCACACCACACTCATCACATAGTCTCACTAAATTTACACCACCAAAATCCACACATAGAAACACAAAAACATTCGCGGAGGCTCTCAATAATAATCTGCTCAAGCAACAGAGACCTCCAAAGCAGAAAAGCAAGCAACCTCCACCCCCCCCAACACAACCCAAATGACACATAGCCCGCAGACTCAGTGTGCCACTCAACCACAGCCAATAAGACAAAGCAATGTACCTAACACACTAGTAATATGTGACTCTATAGTCAGGCACACTGATGTCCCACTCACCAGGCTAAACAAGGAGAAGGTTACTATCAGCTGCCTGTCGAGTGCCAAGATCCGCCGCATAACCCACGCACTCAGGTCACTCCACAACAAGTACAAATATGACTCTGTCATTGTCCATGTTGGTGTGAATGACCTGAGACGTACCTCCCTGAACTATGTGAAAAGAGACATGGAAGAGCTCTCTGATCTTGTAGCCCAGGCAGGTATGACCTTAGCCCTGAGTAGCATTCTGCTATCACCCAGAAAGATGCCGCAGTACAAGGACAAAATTATTGACTTCAACAATTGGCTAAGCTTCTGGTGTCATTCTAAAGGGATCCAGTATCTGTCTGTCTGGGATGACATGGTCGACAGACCACGATGCTTTGCCAGAGATGGCCTGCACCTGTCACCCCTGGGATTCCGGATACTGGCTAAGGCTCTTGCCGCCTCTATAGTGCCTTTTTAAGGCAAGGTTCAAATGACAAATTCACCACCGTAACAGTAACAGGCAAGCAAAAATTGAGAGTGATGCTACTCAATGCTGGAAGTCTAAATCTCAAAATGCACTCACTCGAGACACTCCTTAAAATGGAGAACATCGATATCTGTGCAGTGACTGAGACCTGGTTCAAGGCTCCACCCCTGCACTACCAGGCTATAACTCATACCACACTTTTCGGCCATGTAACCTGGACTGGAAAAACAAAGGCGGAGGTGTGTCCATATTCATTAAGGATATCCACACCTCCAGGCTAGTTGCTCAACATAATGCAGCCGAGGTTATCCAAGTGCAACTAACTCTGGGCAAAACTTCAATCCAAATTGTAGCTTGCTGCAGATCCCCCACCATGACCCAGGATTCCCACTCCTCTTTTCTTGATGTACTGGAAAATATTAGGGTTCAACCAAACACCCTAATAATGGGCGATTTCAACTACACCACCATTAACTGGGAAAACTACTCATGTACCAACTCCTTCGCTCAACGCTTTCTGGAATTCATAAACTCCAGTGCCCTGGATCAACTTATCCACACCCTCACCAGGGGCAACAATATCCTAGATCTAGTCATTACCAACATAAGTGACCATTGTTCCACACCTGAAGTCAACGCCTCATTGGTCCGATCCGACCACAAGCTAATTACCCTACATACCTACATCCTGCCCCCATTAAGGAAACCATGGTAAAAAATTTCTCCAAAGCCAACTTCATGCTTCTTAAGACTGAAGTGGTGAACTTTATGACACCCATGCAGATGGATAATACAATTACGGCTACTGAATCCTACACAAATGCACTTCATAAGCACTTACACGAGTGCATGGATCGTGCAATCCCAAACAGAACCAAGACACTATCCTCCAAAAAAAGGAAGCCAATCTGGTGGTCCCCTGCCATAAACAAACTGTACAACAGAAGGAAGAAACTGTTGCAAAAGAGAGTAAAATCCCATGAGTGTAGGAGCTCCCTGGTCAGCCTCAGTAAGAAGCTGCGATCCCTGATAAAATCCTCAAACCATTCTATAGCTATGTCAAGAATCTCAATGGCAACACTCAGATCTGCTCTGAGTTACAGCACAATGGCACTAAATATACAGACCCAACTGATATTGCCAACATCCTGGCAGATAGGTTCAGTGCTAACTTCACCCCCTCTCCCTCCCTAAAGAGCGCATCTCTATACCGTAAGAATGCAAAGTTCCTGTAATCATGACTACGCAGGTAAAAAACACACTTTCCAAAGCCAAGAACACAGCATCCATGAGACCAGACAACATCCCAGGCTGCGTTCTACACGAACTACAGAATGAACTGGCACCCCACCTAAGTACCATGTTCAATCATAGCCTCACCTCAGGCTTTGTGCCTGCTGAATGGCACACAGCGACGGTTATCCCACTCCACAAGGGGGGAGTCCCCACGGACCCTGGGAACTACCTCCCCATTAGCCTGACTAGCCTGGTCTGCAAGGCCATGGAACGTATCATCATGGAACTTATAAACAAAGACATTGGTAATCTCCAAACTCTGGACCCCACCCAGTTCGGGTTTGTAAAAGGCAGATCATGTCTCCTAAACCTGATAGTCTTCTTTGAAGCAGTCACCAAAGCCGTAGACGAGGGTAAGGTGATTCACACAGCCTATCTAGATCTTGCCAAGGCTTTCGACACCATCCACCACTCTGGAATTATAGATAAATTCACTAAACTAGGTATAAATCCCTATGTCACAAGATGGGTTGCCAACTTGCTCACTAACAGAACCCACACTGTGAAAGTAGCAGACTTCAAATCTAACTTCAGACCAGTGACAAGTGGAGGAACACAGGGTTCAGTCCTGGGTCCTCTCCTGTTTGGTATCTACTTCTCTGAAGTACAGGCTAACACAGAAGGTCTTTGGCTAATGAAGTTCGCAGATGACTGCAAACTAGGAGCCATAATCGAAACTCCTAATGATGTGGACATCCTACAAAAGGGCCTCACTGAGACAGATGCCTGGTGTCAAAGCCATGGCCTCAAGCTCAATGCCAAAAAGTGCATCGTCATCCCCTTTGGTAAAAACTCTGTACCCATGAACTACAACATAGGCGGTAGTATATTTAACACCGAAAGTGTGATAAAAGACCTTGGGACACAGGTGGACAGTAGTCTCTCTTTTGATAATCACATCGCCACAGTAGTCAGGAATTACTTCTACGTGGCACACCTCATCACAAAAGGTTTCTCATCCAGAAAAATCAAGGTCATTGTTCCCCTCTACTCATCACTCATTAGATCCATTATAGAGTACAACACCCCCTTTGGTATGTACCTCACAAGACATCTACGACAACTGGAACGGCTGCAAAAATACCTCACAAAGAGGATTACCAGCCTCAAACAGATGCCCTACGCAGACCGTCTAAAAAAAAAACTCCAGCTTTACTCCGTCGCATATCACCTGCTCAGAGGTGATCTCTGCCTAACATACAAAGCTTTGTAAAACCCAGAGCTGTTGGACATGCTCCACTTAAAGAAATCCCAATCCCTCTGAGCTACACGCTCTAGGGACCTAAACCTTGTCACCACAATAAACAGAACATGCCGGAGGGATAGATTCTTGTCCCAGAGACTTCCCATACTCTGGAATAAACTACCTATCTATATCAAACAAAGCTCCTCGTTAGCACTCCAAGAAAAATCTTGATGATTGGATGGGAAATAGGAAATTCACCCTGGGGACCACTTCTGTGGCTCTGCTCGACAGTGGCATAGGAAAATAAATTTCTTGGGTGGCAAAAGCCAGGGTACCTTTTTGGCTGGATTTGTATAGGCCCCAGGGCCGATAGCCTTGTATCTACCTATGAACCTGTGAACACATGACCAGGGCCTCTACTGAGCGATAATTCCAGAGATGGAGAAAGACCATGCCTCAAATGAAATGTCTATCTCCAAAACCAATGCTGTATATAGAGGTAAGATCTACTACATCCAAATAGCACTTTTCATCTTCCCACATAACCGCCATCTGATTCCATAACAGCAAGGTAACATCCTACATCACAATAGTCAGGGTCTATTCCATCTTAATCTGTCCTGCTCCTGGCTGCAACATATCCGGCACTATACCTGACCTTTGACCAGCCCATTCTCTGCTTTGCAAGTTGTGAGCCTACATGGCACAATCAAGCAACATTTTGAGCTAAGCTGGGTCATCATGCCATTAAGCACTTGATGGGTAATACCCCCCTTGTCATGCCAAAATCGTGATCAGAAAAAATACATAGCAACAACATTCCTGCATTATTTCTAAATAGCTGATTTTTTAAAGGAGATGAGATGTGTTTTATATCATCGAGTTTTTAATACATCATACAAGATATGCATATGCAGATATAATCGAAACTGCAACATGCCAAGTGTTCAATACTTTGAAGGTGAAAACAGCGAATTGGACATCGTTAAACTTCCATGTATAAATATGTGGTGACACGCTCAGTACATCAGCACACAGACAAAGGTACTGCTAATCACAGTGAAGGAAAGCAGTGTACTTGGGATCACCTGTGAAATGTATTCCACCGTAAAGTCACAGAAGCAAAAGGACCTTTTTAACACTGATGGTTATTTGTATGGCAGAGACAGGCAGGTTAGTGTGAAAAAGTTATTGGGCCTGTAGATGAAAACTAAAAGAGAAATGCAGAAAGAGGACAGTAACTGTACAGTTTCTGAAGAGCAGTTACAAAACACTAAGGCACACACTCATTGACCTCCTTATAGTTGTAGTAGAAAATGCTACGTCTTCGTTTTGATGGCTACTAAATTCTACAGAGCCTGAAACATTATATGGACCCTTTTTAGATGTTTGTGCGCAGGTGAGATACTGGGATACCTACCCTGAAGGGCCATTTTAAACCTAGCTAGTAATCCAAGGTCAGAATCGAACCCTGTGCCTTGTGTCTATGAGGTGACAAACTTAACTATTATAACACCCAAACCCACCAATTATGACAATTGTTCATCTGTTTGATGTCTAATTTGGGGCTGGCTGCCTAGAGAAGTGTGCGCAGAAATGTCCCAAATGTAGTATTTAAGGTTCTTTTCATTTTCACAAAAACCTAAGGAGAAAAGTTCAAACAACAGTTTGAGCTGTAATGTAGGGGTGCAATTCCCATATTCCAAATTCTTGTTTAGAAGTTAGCCTCTTTGTGTTTTGGAGCATACTGAGATTATTGATGCCTATGAATTGTTAAACCTTTGTTCTCTGTAGAAGCTAGTTCTCTTCTTTGCTGTTTTAAAGATTATTATTTGAACAAAAAAGTGGCAGCATTAGCACGCATGGAGAAATCTTTGCACATATGGCACCTTTATTTCCTCTAATGTTTTAAAGTCTTTATGATTTAAATTACTACCACCTTTCACAAACACAAAATCTGATGGAGTGATGGCACTGGTGACTCTGTTGCCTTCTTAGCCATCTGTCTGTTATGTACGAGCTGTTCTGTATGCTATCATTCAAGAACAGAACAGAATCCATGACTTACAGTTGAGACAATCTATTCCAGGTATCCCTAAAAGATGCAGGAATCCCTTATGGGAGACATGTTGCCATTCTGTTTCGGACAATATGCAAGATGACTCTCACTCTTGGAGTACCTTACAAGTTTGGCAGTCTCAATTAGCGTGTGAAGTGCTCTCTGTTTTATTACAAATGTTGTTCTTTTTCTCACAAATTTGTATGCATGACTGACAGGGTGCGGTTTATTTCAGTGTATGTACTAATAGATTCATAGATAGCTTCATATATTGTTACAAGGCTAGCAACCCAGTGGGCCTTTCTAATCCTAGACAAGTTTTCCCAGAAGAATAATTATGTCCTGTATGCAAATAGGGCATTGAGGGTCAGGCATTTATGTTACCTCTGTACAAAACAGACATGGGTGCCAAGCCTGCTGCAAATTTTCTATTTCCCATCCACTGGTCTAGGTTGCGTTTAAACTGGGTAATAGACAAACTCCGCTTCACATAAATGGGAAGCTTGTTCCATAGAAGGGACAATCTCTGGGATGCATACCTGTCTCTCCAGCATGTTCTGTTTAAGTCACAGACAAAATTCAGGTCCTTAGACCTTAATTTTGAAACTCTGAACCATTTAAATGGAGATCACAGTACAGCGCAGAAAAAGAACTTATGTACTCACCATAACGTTCCATCTGAGTAGGTAACGTCATTTGTCAGCAACCTGTGAGTATCGGATCCGACCTGGATCCGAGCCGGCAGCTTTCCAAGCTAAATATCCGAGCTCCAAGCTCCTCCCCTTACCCATAATACCCTGCTACCTCCTTCCAGCCCTCAGATCGCGTTTGCCCAATTATACAATTTCACCAAGACAAAACAACAACCTAAAAAACATCCTAACCTAGTGAATACCAAAGGCTCAATCATTGTAAGATTCAAATAACCAAAGAACCAGGTTAGGAGGAAGGAGGGGGGAGTCGGTTGCTGCCAAATGAAGTTACCTACCCAGATGGAACGTTATGGTGAGTACATAACTTCTTTATCTGTAGTAGTTAACTTCATTTGATCAGCAACCTGTGGGACACAGTCCCCAGCTACCAAACACTTGGGAGGGTCTTTAAGGAAGGATATTCCGGAAGGTGCCTTTCAAGAAGGTCTTACAAATCTTAGTGGAAGCTAAAGGATTAAGATTGTCTCCAATGTGAAAATGGGAAATGGCAGCCATTTGAACCTTTACAGTAGAAGAACTGGCCCCTTGCTAAAAATATGAGATAGGAAATCAAGCACTGTTGGAATGGGAGCAGTGAAAGGATCCAAATTCCTATGCGAGGCCCAAATGGAAAACCGTTTCCATTTGCTGTTGTAAACCTTCCTGGTAGAAGGCTTATGCACCGCTACCAGGATGGATCTAACTGCAGACGAGATACCAGGAGTCCTGGCAACTAATGGAACTGGATCAACCAAGCTGAGAGCTTGAGGTCATCCAGATTCGGAGTTTCTAATCCCGAAGGATGAGAAATCAGATCCGGGATGGTATCTAAGATCCAAAGAGGAGCTACAAGATGAGACCGTAGGTACGGGAACCAGGTTTGATGAAGCCAGAATGGGGTTATGAGGATAATCTTGTTCCCCAACCGACGAGCTTTCTGTAAAAATGTTGTAATTAATGGAAGAGGAGGATAAGCATATAGAAGACTGGATGACCAAGCATAGACTAGAGCATCTCTGGGGCTTTCCCCCGGGGGGGGGGGGTTTAGACCGAAATACTCACTGCACTTCGCATTTGAAGGCGATGCAAAGAGATCGCAGCAAGGCTAACCCCACTTGCGGAAGATCTGTTTCGCTACTAAGGGGTTCAGAGACCACTCGTAAGGCGAGAGGATAGTTAGACTCAGCTTGTCCGCTAGGATGTTGGACCGACCCAGAATGTGCGTTGCTAACAGAAAACGGTTGATGGATATCGCCCAATCCCAAACTCTCATGGCCTCTCGGCAAAGAGGGTAAGACCTGGTCCCCCCCTGTTTGTTGATGTACCAGACCACTGACATGTTGTCTGTCTGAATTGCAATAGTCCCTGGAGGGAGAAAGGTATGAAGAGCTTGCAATGCTAGAAGCACCGCTCTCATCTCCAGAACATTGATATGTAGAACAGTCTCTAACTGAGTCCACGTACCTTGGACAGTTCTGCCCATGCAATAACCCGCCACCCAAGGCGAGAAGCGTCCGTGGTTACCGTGGCTTGGGGTTGTGGCATTATGAACGGTCGTCCTTCCCGAAGCTCTCGAGATTGGAGCCACCATATGAGGGAATTTCTGCAAACTCTACTGAGGGGAACTGGTGAGTCCAATGGGTGTTGAAGGATGGACCACTGGACCTGCAAGGTCCAATGGAGAACCCTCATGTGCAAGCGAGCTAAGGGCGAAAGGTTGATTGCTGCTGCCATGGACCCTAAGGCTCTCAGGACTAACTCCGCTGATGGGGCTGGAGATTGAAGGAGTGCTAGAACGTGAAGGGCTAAGCTGCGAAGTCTGTCCGACATCAAGAAGGCCTTGGTCTGAAGCATGTCTATTCTGGCCCCTATGAAGTCCAGGACTTGGACTGGTTGAAGGGATGATTTCTTGTGATTTACAGTGATCCCCAACTTGGAGGCTAAGAGCAGGAAGCAATCCCTGGCTGAACAGAGTAGATGCTCGTGGAGGCGTCAAGGAGCCAGTCATCCAGGTAAGGAAAAACCTGTATTCCCTGAAGTCTCAGGTGGGTTGCTACAACTGCCATGACCTTGAACACCCTAGGGGCTGTGGTAAGGCCGAATGGTAGGACAATGAACTGGTAATGACTGGCCCCCAACCAAAAGCAGAGAAACCTCCTGGATCACCTGTCCATGAGAATGTGGTAGTACACATCCTTGAGGTCTATGGAGCACATCCAGTCATTTTCCTACAACAGGGGGAGAGTGGATTGAAGAGTGACCATCCAGAATTTCTCCTTGGCAACAAAGAGGTTCATTGTAGAAAGGTCGAGAATTGGTCTCAAGTCCCCCGTCTTTTTTGGCACCAAGAAGAACCTGGAGTAGTTGCCTAACCCGGACTGGTCTGGGGGGGCGTGCTGGATGGCTCTTTTTTCTAGCAGCTTCTTTATTTCTAAAGCTGCAGCCTCCCACTGACTGGGTGGAACATCGGGGAGGCACCTCAATTGAGGAGGAAGATTTATGAAGGGATTAGAGTAGCCTCTGGATATTAGTCAAAGCACCCAGCGATCTGTCGTGTTGGACTCCCATTGTGCCAGGTGCTTCGAAAAATGCCCCCCGACTGCCTCCAGAGAGGAGCAGTCGGGCAACCCCTCAGGGCTGCTGCGTGGGTCAACCGGAAAAGGGTTCCCGTGACCCAAAATTCTTCGCCCCCCCATCTGCCTCTGGGCCGGCGTCCACCTTGTCCCCCTCTGTCTCTGAAGGATGAAGGGTCCGGAGCATAACGGGACTGTTGAGACTTCCGAATCCACATCTTCTTTTGTCCTCGCTGGTTCCTGGAAAAGGACCTTTGAGGAGTCGAGAAGCAGATTCCGATGGCAGACAGCGTCTTCCCGTCTTTCACGCTCTGGACCAATGTATCACGGACGTTCTTGCCAAACAGGGTAGAACCGAGGGGAGCGTTCGTGAAGGACGCCTTGAAGGGTTCTGCAAAGTCGCAAAGTCGGAGCCAGGCATGACGCCGTAAGGTGATGCCTGATCCGCTGGCTCTAGCAGGCCCTCCGTGGCATGGGAGAGTAGCCACATAGACATGTTCGATACAGATTTTAGAGTGGCCATGCGAGTCGAGAAGGTCCGTTTGTCCTCGGCAGACATGGACTCAGGGGGAGACTCAGCATATTCCTTCACCAGTTCCCGCTGAAGCCTAATCACATAGGCAAAGTAATTCAGCGCCCTTATGGAAAAGGTAGCCGAAGCAAACATCCGCTTTCCAATACGATCCATCGTCCAAGACTCCTTATCAGGAGGATGGACCGAGGAACTATCCTGTGCTAGTTCCTTCTTTGTGGCAGCCGCCACCACCATGGCATCTAGGTCTGGGGAACCTTTATTCCACGCTGTCCTATCCACAGGGGGGCTAAGGATCTTATCTGGTCTCCTGGGGATTGGCTCTACAGTGTCTGGCTCCTTCCATGCCCTGGTAGTAATGAGGTCTACCAGGGGGTTGGCCGGAGGGGACACCCAAGAGGTAGACGGGCCTGTGACAAACGCCTCCAGAAACACAGACCCATCCGAGGAAGGCTTTTGGGCTGACCACCCCCCTTTTAGGTGCATCATTTCCATAATATCTCCAAAGGAGAAGTCCTGGGGGGGGGGTGACCTGGGGGAACCTTCCCCTTCCTCTAAATCGCTGTCATCCGTGAGGGACTCGGGGGATTCCAAGTGCCTCCTCTTACACTTGCGTTTGTGAGGGACCTCCTCAGCGGGACTGTCCGAGGAGGGCTCACCAACAGGGTCATGTTCCTCCAGTGGAACTGGGTGGGGCGTCGGCGCAGGCTGTCCCTGGGGCCGGATGATGGAAGACAAGCCCATCTGCAAGGGAATGTTGGCTGGATCCGTTGCATGAGCAGGGGGTCTCAAACCTCTCAAGAGAACCCTCTCCACCACGGTGAACACCGAAGGTGAGCCGCTCTCTCTCGGTTCCATGAGCAACACCCTTGGATCCGACGCAGGGAACGGCGTCGGAGCTGAAGCGATTGGACCTGAAAGGGAAGTGTGCACCGACCGCAACGGAGCCGAAGACACATTTACCCTCTCGGATCTGACGCACAGCTCTCGGCCCAGAGAGCTCGATCCAAAAAGGGATCCGACAAACTTGAGGGCATGGCCAGTGTTGAAGTAGCAACTACCATCAGCGCCGACTCCCTGACTCCGAGACTGCTCGGATCCGACGGCTCCAAAACCAGATAATGGATCGGAGAAGGAGCTATGGGAGCAAAAAAAGGGGCTGAGCTCCCCGTCAGTGGGGGGGAGGCAGGAGCACTCCCATCTGCATCTGAGCTTAGAGAAAGCAACGCATCATCCGGTCCATGTCAGCATCTGAAAGGCTTCGTGTCAACCTAGAAGCCGCTAAAGCCGGCCGGGAAGGCCGCTGCGATGACCTCAAAGATGGCCGGGCCTCCTCCTCCTGCTCCGGCAAGAAACGTGGAGAACGGAGCCGAGAGGGGGAGGACCCAGGAATCTTCAGGGGAGAAGAGAGCTGTTTAGCCGGCGGGGCCGAGGGGGCCGAGTCAGCCCGCCGCTTGTGGCTCCTATGTTTCTCTCTATCCCTCTCTCTCTCTCTCTCCTCTCTTTTCTCTTGGAGTCCTTCTCTCCATGGGAAATGGTGGGTGGTTGAGTCCCAGCCAGGGGAGATCGCACAGCTGGCTGAACAGCCGCGGCTGGAGCCACTGAGGGAGAGGAGGAAGAAGCAGAATCGGCGGGTATAACACCCGCCAGGATCAGCTTGTTCCTCTTATCCCTCAGAGCCCAGGGGCAAATATGGCAGCCCGAAGATAAATGCGCTACCCCCAAGCAAAGAACGCACTGAGTGTGGCCATCGGCTGGGGAGAGCTTATGGCCACACTCAGAGCACTTAGAGAAAATTACCTTAGGGCCTTCGGCCATACCAACTACAACCACACAAATACTTACACACAAGAATAAGGGGAAGGGAATATACTAAAACTAAGCTAGGCTAATGGGTTTTAACAATCACAAACATACACCTCTCAAACTTTTTGCAAAAATCTAAGAAATTACACAATACTCACTACCTAACTGCTAGGAGCTCGTAACTCGTGCTTGTTAAAGCCACGGCAAACGAGATCTGGGGGCTGGAAGGAGGTAGCAGGGTATTATGGGTAAGGGGGAGGAGCTTGGAGCTCAGATCTTTAGCTTGGAAAGCTGCCGGCTCAGATATAGGTTGGCTCCGATACCCACAGGTTGCTGATCAAATAACGTTAACTACTTTACAGGATATTTACCATTTTCCTCGCTGCAGTGTGATCTCAGAGTTGGCATATTTAATTAGCAGGGGGGTGTGGGGGTGCTGGGGTACTTGCCCCCCTGCAAAAACGTAAAAAAAAGATATTTTTATTTACATTTCTAAGTTTCAAAACTTTGATGTTATGGTTTCAACCATATGAAATTCGTAGTTTTGAAAATTCACTAGACCCATATATAAATATATGTATTGTACATACACAGACAGACAGACACACACACACACACACACATAAATATATATCTGCAATTTATATAATCTACTAATCTTACATGCCCCAAATCTTAAAAATAAATAAATAAAGCATAACAAAAGTGTAATCACACTGTTGCACACTTCCCACCACAGCTACTAAACTCTAAGTACTTGTCTATTTTCCTGTGGTTAATATCAATATGGTAACAATTTCTATAAAACTGTCTCAAACTGCAGTCAATTGATCTCGATTTGTATTGAAAGCATGTGTGACAAAATTGCAAATTCCAAAATATTTAACTTATCCAAACAAGCACTTAAAACAAAATGAGTCACATATATTACTATGAAACAGCCTTATACAACTCTCAAACTGATCTTTGCAAAGGATTCAAACCAGTTACTCTCTTGGCATGCATGCATTTCAAAAATAGTGTAAAATTATTAAAACGCTTTAATTTCTTCAGACATAAGCACTTAAAAATGAAGTCTGCTCTGACATGACTATGCTAACTGCATGTGTGTATGTTTAAAAAATGCTCAATGGTAATCCCTAAGGCTTAACCTTACCCAGAGTAGTTTAGACAAAAAGACCTCTCAAAACATTCTTCTATGTGAAGTCTGACCCAGCCCTTAATCTAATCTAGGCCTTTTTGAACTACTGGAAAATGATAAAATAAATATTTGCATTTCTTTTCAGTCTTTTTTTCTGCCTTGGGAATAGACACTAAGTGTTGAATTATATTTCTGAAAAAAGAACAGAAACTTTCACAAACCAGGTACAGTCTTCAAAACTAAACCATTGGTTTTACTTCCCATTGCTATCTAATTTGATAAAGAGACCACCAATTCAGCAAAATTTTGACACACACACGTATATATATATATATATATATATATATATATATATATATATATATATATATATATATACACATACATACATGCATCCAAGTTGGTCCAACATTCTACAGTATTGCAAACTGTTATTTTAATGTACACTTCAAGTACCTGTTGGCAAGTCCCATTTTTATGGAGGATGCAAATTAATGAAAGATGAATTTTGGACAACAAATATATTCCAGATAATAGAAACAAAACTGATCCAGTGTAGTCACCAATTAAATACATCTTTTGACTTTTTGATGTAACAAAATTTTAAACATCAGTAGAAAAGACTCAAGGATTCAGCATAAAACATTAATACTGATACTGAGAGAATTACAACACTCAGGAACAAATGAAAATATAGCTTATTCCAAGGTAAATATGAATGAACTGTAGCTACAAAGCAAAAACCCTTTCTGCTTAATTCAGTAAGTATTGGCGTTTCAAGATTAGTAAAAACAAATGGCTGTAAAATAAAACCATCCTTCGGATGACCACCAGTTACTTAATAAAACTAATGTGGAGCAAGAATAGCCTAAAACGTAGTATAGATTTATGTACTGTTGTCAAAATGTTCAAGTTCGATTCAAATGTATCCTACTGTTGTATAAAATTACAAACTGCAATCAAATAATGAAAAAATTAGTGACTATGTCATATAGGCAGAATTACTGACTATGTCAGCATCTTTTCCAAGAAAGAGCTGAATGTGTTTCTCATTTCATAAAGCAAACAGAGTCCAGTCTTGGTACTATTACGCATACAAAGTCAGTATGGAAAATATTAAGACAAATTATCAAAACAAAAACCTTCAGGTAAGCATTTTAAAGTTTAAACTTTCATTCCCTTTTGTTTAAACACTATTTCCCCTAATTTTGAAATGATTGGGAACAGAAGCCAACTTCTGCCTGCCTTTTATGATATACCAACAACATGTGCACATATATGCTTCAGATATTCCACAAAAGAAAAATCTCAGCACTTGCTGTAAGAACTTAATGTAAAACAGCAGTGACTAACACTTGTGTCTCCTTAATGTCTTTTTCTAAACAGCTACACTAAAAACATTACAGCTGTAAACAAAACTGTGCCAAATTCTTCTCCACAGCTGAAATTTCACAAACAGGCTGGTTCAGCGACTGACGTTGCACTCACTTTTCGTTCATTATTTCTGACTGCTGTACAGTGAGGTACTGTGCAGTAAAAACCTGATTTGGTAAATAAAATATTTATTCTCCAGTACCCACCCTATCCTGTTCAAAGTCGTGGGCTGGGCTGCAAAGCTGAGCCCAGTACTCAGTGGGCATAGGGTAGAAAACTAATCCTGGACAGAGCATTAAGCCATCACAATACACACAGATGCACACAGCGACAAGCAGCTTATAATACAGACAAATTCACCTATGGCATGACTTTAAATGACATGGGAGAAAATTGAAGTACAAAGCATTAACCAGTGTGGACAGAGGGATCACATACAGACTGCTGAGTGCGTATCCTAGCCAGAAACTAAAGTGGACATGTAAATACTGCGCGGCAGCAAAGCTAGTCATTACGTTGCCCAGTTAAAGTATCATGCTGCTTGTATATGTTATAACACTTTCACATTATAGGTCTTAATTTATTGCTTATGTAGTGTAGTATTTAGAACAGCAGCAGACTAACAGCCTGGAGCAGCAACACAAGCCACACTGTCATTGTATCAGGCAGAAGGCACTACCTCTCAACTTATATTATATTAAACACTGCCTGTGTGAAACAGCAGTTCCCAACCCCCACAACACGCACACACGCATGCATGCAAGCGCCTTCCCACTCACCCACACCCACCTTCCTACTTTCATAGTTATATAGTAAACAAAATTACCAAATGTCGGGAGTTAACCTCATATTTACAAAATATTCATTAGAAACCCAACATAAAATATTTCTCAAAATATGCAAATTATTTTTGGTGGGACTCTCTTCCACATTTATCCAACTCTGAAAAACTTATTCAATGAATCTAGGTAAACTTTTCAAATATTAAGATAAAAACAAGACAGTCAAGGTACCAATTCTTTCCTGTTGCACTTAATGAAAGTAACCACACCTAAAGAAGAAATGCATATACAGCAAACTAATAAAAAAATTACGCAAAGTATTTCTGCTTAGGACAATTACTGTTTGGGGCAAGCCCCCGCCTGCAACTCCCTGTGAAATCCTATATCAAACCTCCTGCTGCCAATACATACTAACTCTTAGACTGCACCATCCCAAAGAAAGTGAACTGTATATCCTCAATAAATGGAGCACTGCCGATGAAAGGGAATCAGTGAGCGGCAATTAATGAGATAGCTGTTGCTGACAGGCAGTTAAGATGTTTGCTTGTTTATTGCCTTTTGTTTACCAGGAAAGTCCAGCTGGGCAGAAGTCCCATGGTGGTTTATTCACTCAGTACAATTCCTTTTCAAGCTTCTCCTAAAACTGGGAATGATTTTGGAACATACAACTACTTAGCATCTACTTCCATAAACTGCTGATCACATTAAAGAGCTCACATTTCAAAGTAAAACTGCATTATATAAAATATAAAATTTTGTTCTTACTGCTTTTATCATTTTAGTATTGTTATGTGCTATTGTTTACTACACAACTCATTAAAAGTCTGTAAAAGGAATACGAAAAACACAGAGTTATTTGGAAGAATCAGTGGTGGAAAATACAAACAAAATCAAAAAGGCTATACAAAATAAAATTAAGTAAAATAATTACATTTTTCATAAAAATATAGCCATTTTTGTTAAGAGGCCTCTCTATTGTGTCAGCAGTTTGAGAGATCAATAGCTACTGGAGCCCAACATATGAGCTATACATGTCTGCTGAAGAGACCAGATGGCTTAATGGTTAAGGTCTTCGCCTCCCATGCACAAGGTTCGACCTGATCTCTGACCAATGCTGTTTGGAGTTTGCATGCTCTCCCTGTGTCTCTGTGGGATTTCTCCCATGTCCGAAAAACATGCTGAGTGTTTCCGTCTCAAACTCACCAATGAATGGAGCTGTGGGCAGCAGCAGAGACTCTACATGGTGCCCTATAGGTGGAAGAGTTGTACAGACCAACCGCTTTGGGCATCTAATGTGGTGCGCAGTATCCTCAAGTTAGAAGAACACGGATCACAGACTGCATGCCATGGCAGGGCTAGCCACTCAACAGTGTAAAATATGGCTCTGGGTGATTCAGTCATGTTGACTAATGTTGCCAAAAATGGGCATGGGTAGTTACCGTTGATAAGTGGGTTGAGGACCCGGCCTACTCTGACCCACGCCAGGGACCCTTGCTAACAGTGGGAGGGGTATATGTGCCCCTACTGGCCAGTGTGCCTCCGTCATAAAGCCCAGCAGCCTTGGGTCAATAAGCTACTGGCTGCCCAGGTTCTAGTTGCCCAGCCTGGGTTACCTGGGATAGCTCTGTTGAGTGAATGCTGGACGTAAAACCAACCAACCTGCCAAACATGAACTGAGAATTGCTACGCTTAATGTAGGTTCACTGACAGGATGCAGTTTGTAAGTGGATGACATGATAATACAGAGGAGGCTGGACATCCTATGTATCCAAGAGACAAGATGGAAGGGCAGTGCAGCAAAGCCGCTTGGCTTGGGATCCAGACTCTACTTCTCACGTGGGGGACAGGCTAGAAATGGTGTATGAACTGTGGTGAGAGAGAGGGTCCAGAAGGCAGTGAGGGATATCATCAGAATTAATGACAGACTCATGGCAATCAGACCCCAATGTAATGATAGGGCAGTATTCATAATCTCAGCCTATGCCCCACAGCAGGGTTGTGATAGTGAGGAAAAGAGTGCATTCAGACAGCAGTTGCAGGACATACTAGGTAAAGCAGGACAACATGAAGTGGCGTTGATAATGGGTGACTTGAATGCACATATCGGGACAGACAGAACAGGGACTGCCTTCATAAACATTGGTGTGGCAACAGGAATAAAGAAGGAGAAACCATTCTAGATTTCTGTCTGGCAAATGACTGGATAGTAGCCAACACATGGTTCAGAAAGAGAGACAGTCACAAGATCACATACAGGAGTAGCCAACATGCAACTCAGGTAGACTTTCTCCTAGTAAGGAAAAGGCACTGGGATAGAATCCATGACTGCAAAGTCATCCCCAGTGAAACAGTCAGCCCACAGCATAAACCACTAGTAGCCACAATCAGCTGCAAGCAGTGGTCAGAGAAGGCTGTAAGGTCAACAGAGACCAGGCTGAAGACCTGAAGTTGACTGGAGAGAAAGTACAGCAGTTCAAGGAATTACTCAGGGCTCTAGCACCCCAAGAAGAGAAGGAAATAGGTGGAGTTGAACAAGAATAAGCAGTGCCTATAAACAGCATGTGTTAGGACTACAGAAAAGATATGTGGCCGAGCCAGGTATGGAAATAAGGTACATAAGGAAAGCTGGTGATGGAAAGCAGAAGTCCAGGAAGTTATCAAAAGAAAGAAGGAGTGCAGGAAGAAGTGGGAGATAAAAAAGACTGACCAGGCTAGGAAGGACTACTGGTTGGCTAACAAGGAAGCAAAGAAAGAAGTTGCAATAGCAAAGAATAGGGCATCGGAGACACTTTACCAACTTCTAGAAAGTGACTCAGTACAGGGCACAAAGAAACTATATCAGGTTGCCCAAGGGCATTTATAAACCCAGCCAGAGTGTCGGCTTTCGCCACCCCATTGATTAATTAACTAAGCCTCTGTCAAGCAGAGCCAATGAAGTGATCCCAGGGGTGTATTTTCTGTTACCCATCCACTCGTCAAGGTTTCTCTTGAAGAGTGTTAGTGAGGGGCTCTGCCTAATGTAGTTAGGCATTTTGTTCCAAAGCATGGGGAGTCTCTGTGACAGGAATCTATCCCTCCAGCATGTTCTATTTATTGTTGTGGCAAGGTTTAGCTCACTAGAGCGCGTGGCTCGCAGTGACTTGGATTTCTTTAGGTGGAGCAGGTCCATCAATTCTGAGTTGGACATGGCTTTGTAAGTCAGGCAGAGATCACCACTGAGTAAGCGATATGCCACTGAGTACAGCCGGAGTTTTTTCAGTCAGGCTGCGTAGGACATATGTTTGAGGCCAGTAATTCTCTTGGTGAGGTACTTCTGTGGTCTTTCCAGCTGTTAGAAGTGTCTTGTGAGGTACATCCCAAATGGGGCATTGTACTCTATGATGGGTCTAATGAGTGATGAGTAGAGGGGCACTATAACCTCTTTATTTCTAGATGCGAACCCTTTAGTAATTAGATGGTCCACATAGAAGGATTTCCTAACTACTTTGGCAATATGATTGTCAAAGGAAAGATTACCATCTATTTGGGTCCCCAGATCTCTTATTGCCTCTTCTGTATTAAAGGGGCTACCACCTATGTGGTAATTTGTGAGTGTTTTGTTTTTCCCAAACGGGATGACTATGCATTTTTTGGCATTTAGCTTGAGGCCATGATTTTGACACCAGGTGTCCATCTCAGTAAGGCCCTTTTGGAGGATGTCAGTGTCAGCTGGAGAGTCAGTTATGGCTCCCAGTTTGCAGTCATCGGCCAACTTGGTTAACCATAGTCCTCCTGTGTTTGCCTGTACTTTTGAGAAGTATATGCCGAACAGTAGGGGTCCCAGGACCGAGCCTTGCGGGACACCACTTGTGACTGGTTTCGAGTCAGACCTGGAGCCCGCTATTCTTACTGTGTGAGTTCTGTCTTTAAGCCAGTTGGCAACCCATCTCATGACATAGGGGTTTATGTTCAGGCTGGTGAGTTTTTCTGTAATACCCGAGTGGGGAATGGTGTCGAAAGCCTTGGCGAGGTCAAGGTAGGCTGTGTGAACAACCTTACCCTCGTCTATGGCCTTGGTGACTGTCTCAAAGAGGTCAACTAGGTTTAGTAGGCATGATCTGCCCGTAACAAAGCCAAACTGGGTCGGGTCAAGTGTTTGGATGTTCCCAATGTCTTTGTTAATGAGTTCCATGATGATGCGCTCCATAGCCTTGCAGACCAGGCTAGTCAGGCTTATGGGGTGATAGTTACCAGGGTCAGTTGTGGCACCTCCTTTGTGAAGCGGAATAACCGTTGCTGTGCGCCATTCTGTGGGCACATAGCCTAAGGAGAGGCTGAGGTTAAACAGCATGCTTAGGTGGGGGGGTTAGTTCATTCTGTAGTTTGGGCAAGAGACAGCCTGGGACACTATCTGGCCCCACTGACGCTGTGTTTTGGGCTTTTGAAAGGGCTGTTTTCACCTGTGCGTCTGTGATTTCCGGGACACTACATTTTTCCAGTACTGTTGTGGGCCTTTTTGGGAGTGAGAGGGGGGTGAAGTTTGCACTGAATCGATCTTCCAGAATGTTGGCAATATCAGTAGGTTCAGTATATTTTGTGCTATTTTGCACTAGCTCAGTGCATATCTGTGAGTTGCCACTTAGATTCTTAACATAGCTAAAGAAGGCTTTGTGGTTATCTTTTGAAACCTTGGCTATTTTCTTTCAAAGTTAGCCTTGGATGATTTTATAAGGGACCTTAGTTTCTCAAGGATACAGATCAGGGATGTCTTTCCTTCTTGGGATTTACTTTTTTTCTGAACCAGTTTCCTCCTTTGATTGTATAGCCCATTTATGGCAGGGGTCCACCAGACTGGTTTCCTTCTCTTAGAGGAGTGAGTCTTGGTTTTGCTAGGGATGGCATGATCCATGCATCCTTGTAGGTGCTCATAGAGTGCATTTGCAAAAGTTTCTGCATCTTGGCCAGCATTAACCTTTAGTGTGGGAGCTGTGAAACTTACAGCATCTGTCTTAAGTAAGGTAAAGCTTGCTTTAGAAAAGTTTTTTTTACTGTGGTTTCCTTAGTTGGGGTGGTGGTGGGGTGTGGACATCCAGAGTTATTAGTTTATGGTCTGATCTAACCAGTGACGGGTTGACCTCCAGTGTGGTACACCTGTCGCCCATGTTGGTGATGACCAGGTCCAATATGTTTTCACCTCTGGTAGGGGATTTTACCAACTGATCCAGGGCATTTGAGTTGATGAATTCCAGGAAGCGCTGGGCCTGGGAGTTTGTACTCGTGTAGTTTTCTCAGTTAATGGTAGGGTAATTGAAATCACCCAATATCAGTGCATTCGGTAGGACCTTCATGTTTTCCAGTGTCTCCGGAAAGGCGGAGTGGTGGTCATGGAAGGTGATCTGTAGCAGGCCACAATTTGCATTGCAGATTTGCCCGATGTTAGTTGCACATGGATGATCTCAGAGGTATCATGCTGCGTCACTAACCTGGAGGTGTAGGTATCCTTGATGAATATGGATACACCCCCTCCTTTTGTGTTTCGGTCCGTGTTCTGTGGCCGAAATGTGTGGTACGAGTTGTAGCCCGGTAGTGCTGGGGTGCTCTCTGGAGTCTTGAACCAGGTTTCAGTTACTGCACAGATGTTGACTATCTCCATACTGAGGAGTGCTTCAAGTGCGTGCATTTTGAGATTTAAACTCCTGGCGTTGAGTAGCATAACACACATTTTTTTGTTAATTGTGCTGTTTACGGAGGTTGGTTTGACTTTTGAGCCTTGCCTATGCACTTCCCTAGGCACTATGGGGCAACAAGAGCCTTGATCAGTATTCGAAAGCCTAGGGGTTGACAGGTGCAAGCCATCTCTTGCAAAGCAATGCGGCTAGTCGTGCATGTTGTCCCAGGCTGACAGACACTTGATCCCCTTTGAATGACACCAGAAGCTTAGCCAGTTGTTGAAATTGATCATTTTTTCTTTATACTGAGGTATCATTCTTGGTGAGGGCAGGATGCTACTCAGGGTCAGGGTCATACCCACCTGGGCTACATGATCAGAGAGATCTTCCATGTCTCTTTTCATGTAGTCGAGGGAGGTAAGGTCTCAGGCCATTCAAACCAGACTCATATTTGTACTTGTTCTGGAGTGACCGGAGTGCTTGTGTTATGTGGCAGATTCTGGCACCTGACAGGCAGCTAACAGTAACCTTCTCCTTGTCCAGCCTAGTGAGTGGGACGTCAGTGTGCCTGACTATAGAGTCACCTATTACTACTGTGTTAAGTATGTTATTTTGCCTTAAGGGCTGTGATTCTGCGGCACACTGATTTTGTGTTTTATGTGTTGTCTGGTTTGTGACAGGAAGTGCAGGTTGTTTGGGTGTCTGCTTTGGAGGTTTCTGATGCTTTTGCAGGTTTTTATTTAAAGCCTCCGAGTATGACTGTGTATTTATGTGTATTTTTTGCCAGTGCTGGTTTAGTAGGTCTAAGTGTGGCTGGAGGTGTGGTGCAAGAGTTACCCTTCTCTCTAGACTGTCTGTTCCAGTCTTGGGTGGAGAGAGCTTAGCCTCCAGTTTGGCTGTATAATTGCATCTCTCGCATATGTTAGTGTTTTGTGGTAGGAGGAGAGGGTTGTCTGTGTACATGAGGCAGTTGTAACATTGCCTCAGGATACCCAGATTCACCAGCTGGACTGCAGAGTACATCTGAAATTGCCCTTTGGTCATGCCTGAATAGTAGGGTGAGATGCTTAGTCATTTGGTTGGTGAGGGGTGAATAAAGAGCCTTGCCCTGCTGAGCAATCAAGTGTCAGGGTATATTAGTGTTTGCTATTAGGTCTGAGCAAGTGCTGGGCTGTAGGATGCTTTTGGAGTGCTTAAGTTGAGAGTTAGACTAGTTTCAAGGGAAAAACTGAAAAGGAGACTTAGTGGAGCCAGGAATAATTTAACCCTAGCTAACCGGCGCTGCCCAGCATGCACAATTGCAGAAACACGGTTTTTATAGCAGGGAAATGAAAGAGATAGAAATTAGCCCAAAATGGCCAATAAACTACTAACTTCTGGGCTGGAACCACTCCTCTAGGGACAGATAGGCTGCTCAAAGCTCCCCTCTCTCACAGGTGGATGTGTGACAATTATCTAGCAGCATATCTATAAATCACACTGATATGGTATATGCCAGTTGTAGGCGAGTGTACCAATACATTTCAGCAATGCATCAGTGGCACATGTAAAGACAATGGGGGGGGGGGGGAGTGCCCCTGGACAATCAGCACCATATTTCTGTAAAGACAGAGAGACCCTGGACAATAAACACCACCTCCATGTACTTGGTGATCAAGTCAACTACTCCATATGACATTAAGAAAAAAATGATTTGGTCAAATTACATTCGGTCAGCTTGTGTCCCTTCACTGTTTTCCCATATCTCCAATGTTGTGTGACAAGAGATTGATAGACTTAGAGAAGCATAACTGTGGGGATTGTAAGGGAGATATCCTCACCCCTGCAAATATGCTTTTCATTCAACTTACTTGTAAAAGTCAGGATTTACTTTGTACTGAGCACAGTAACTTCAATTAGCTTCTGTGAATCCTCTATATAAATGTAGGAATGGGGTTGTCATAAACAACGGGCGACACCCTGCATGTACAAGGAAAGTGGATGATAAGAATTAACTAAAATCGTGGATGGGTGGCAGAACCTTACACCAAGAACTTGAGGGATGGAGTCCTATGCAATGACAACTGGTTCTACTGAATCACTAGAATGAAAAGGCAAATGCATGACAGGGAGGGGAGAAGGGACTCAAGACATGGGTATCGCTATACATGGGGGGTGGTAAGCAGCAATGATACCCAAAGAGAATCTTGCAAATCCAGTTTGGACTCCACCTTACCAGCAGGTTTTATGAACCTTACTCCTCAGGACAAGCATTTTTAAACTACACTCTAGTAAACTGCAAATGCTGGAGGTGTGATGGTGTAACTATGAAATCAGAATCAAAATTGCCTAAATTAATTCTGGTGGCTGCCAAAAAAGCAGTTACTAGAAAATGGAAATCAAAATCTAAACCAACTGTACTAGAAGTAGTGGATAAAAGAACAGAAAGTGGAATATTTGGAAAAGGGTAGGAGCAAATTACATTGAAAAAAATGGGAATTGGGGGGAATAGAGGAGGAATGATGTTTAAGGGAAGGCAGGAACTGAATGAACTATGTAATATTTGACTATGACTGTACAGAAGATTATAAGTGATGCATAATGTTTGCAAATGAAAATATGTCAATATGGTTTGTTTTCATTTATATAAATGTATGATTACTTGTGTCTTAAATGATAATTTAATAAAGATGCTTCTTGTTACAAATATAGGGAAGCCCAGGACACTGTCTAAGTGCCTTTTCTGCTTTGTGCCCTTAAGTTTACAGTAAAGATTCAGTTGTACTTCATTTACTTCCCTTTCATAGACTGGACACATACAGGACACAGAATACCCTCTGCTACAGCCCACAGTTGTTCTTCACCATAACAGCCTGCCACTATTTCTTCGAAAGCATATCGGCACATAATAAAGGTGAAACATCAATTATGTACTTTCTTAATGGAAATGAACAAATGTGATCAATTTGAGACCACAGGGACTTCAATAGCATGGCAGAAGACTTTCTTTGCTTATGTACTTATTTGCATTGTGCCTGTCTAAGAAAACAAGTCCCCCCAAATGTTTAAAATAAGAGTTAAATAAAAACTAGTCTTCGAGAGAAGCAGTATATGGAGAGAAATTAAGTAGCTGCACCTTTAACCTGACAGCAGGCTAGCTATCCAAGCCTGCAACACGTCCAGTAGAAGTTTTCAGCAAATAATGTACAGCACAAAAAGAAGTGTAGTTACTATGATGCTTATTTACTCAGGAGCACAATTTTATAAAAACATGTTTTACGTTCTTTTATTAGCACTCACATCCTGGGGACTGCTAGTCACAACTAGTCCATAAGCACAGACAAAATTCGTTAGCTATAACACTGGGGGGGGGGGGGGGGGGGATCGCAAGTCTCACAACTAGGAGTATTACAGTTTTCTTTCCCATATTTATGACAAACTGTAAATTTCTTTTCACAGCCAGCAGCTGGACAACAGCTCAAACACAGTAAAAATGAAAAATATTTGTCAGAGTGAGAACAGTTTGCCTTGAGTGTTCACACTTCGCTGCGCTCATCTGCATTATTTCTGTTGGAAGCCTTTAGGTGTTATCACTTCCTTTTCTTAAACTGGCACAGTAATTTGGAAAAGTGATTATGTTTTTCATCAAATGTCAATCAAACACCTTCAGCATTTACCAATTTAATTTATTCCCTTTGGCGACTAGGTGTGTGCTAAGTTTCATACATGTCAACAATGGTGCAGTTTCACGGAGATGAAGTCTATTGCTTTTTCAAGATGCATGTCTGAAAGTAAATTATGTACGATGCTCATTTACACTTTAATGAGCAGAAACAATGGGTATGCCACGATATTATGGGGTTTATAAATTAACAATGTACTTGTTTAAAACTTCATAAGTAATAATGTTAGAGTGATCATGAACTCAACAGCCACAAAATATTAATGGAAACTCTGGAAATGTATGCCTGAGTACAGGAAACCTTACAGTAACATTACATTAATGTTATCTTCCATCAATCATGTTTTTTATATTTATGTCTTTTTAAAATGCGTCTCTGAAGTACACCAGGATACTAGGAGGAAGAAGCTGAAACTTCAAACCTTGCATACTGTAAATACATATTACCTTCATCTAAAACTCTCATATTTCCAGATTCTCACACTGTCCAGAATTTTGCATCATATTTTTAATCTGTTACCCATAAAATTTGTGGCTTTCGGGCAAATCATTCAGGCTTGAAGTTAAAAAATGACAGACTTTTGTGTTTCTGACTTTATATCCTCCATAAAATGCAAGCTAACATACAACCTGTTATTCTATCAAATCTCTAAGTTTAAAAGATCAATATTTAAAATGGGTCCCTATTTTTGGGCCTTTGTCTCCCCATTAATTTAGGCTTTGTCCAGATTTTTTACACTAAGAGGGTGAGAGGTATGCAGCTTTTACATACCAGCAAGCACCACAATACCAATTTTGCCATTTTCAATTAATAAACGCTATGCCTAAGGCAAACTTTACATAAGGAGAAACTACTTATTACCATAATTGTGACACATCTAGACAGAATCCACCTATCCCTTATTCTTTGGTTAGTTATGAAGGTTATAGGACCTCAGATGATAGAATATTCTTAGCACAGACATTGGTATGTCGGCCTCTATGCCTGCACAGACCCCTAGCACAAGTATCAATCACTTATTAGGGCTGTAATCACTTTAGTTTTGCAGGGGAAGTTTTCCATGACTGCTAAGTTATGAAGTGATGTCTTCTTATGCTACGCCTCATCAGACCCTACAATTCAATGGACAACTGCTCAGGTCTTCAAAGCATAAATGGGCAACAGAATACATAAGCTTAACATTGATATAAATTATGGTACAAAACAATGTTTAATGTTACCCCAATCAAACTTTCACCATCCACTCCTTGCTCAAGGGAGGTATAAAGCTAAGAAATAAAACATGAATTGACTAAGAAAGAAGCTAAGGATGGTCTTCCTAAATGTAATGGCATCCAACACAGATATTCAGAGCATACTTTCCAACAAATACATGAAATGTGCTCCACATGGCTGAAGCACAGATGTCTGAAATGAGAACAGTATGGACTTCTGTGACAAAGTAACCAATATTGAATGAACTGTTCATGGAAAGTGGGAGTAGCTTTTATTATGTCACAAAGCAGCAATGTCATACAGGGCTGCAATGTAAAGGTGAGAACATTTTAGCACTGCTATTTGGCATATAAAAATAAAACCCTGATTATGACATATACTACCAGTGTTCACTTAACAGCACTGTTACTGAAGAAGTCAGGCAAGATAGGCTGGCAGTGGGGCTGATGGAAGCTCACCCATCCTTAGGTGGGGAGAGGCAGTCCAGCTCACTACAGCAGTGCAACTGTATGGGCACGTGTGTGCAGAATTGGTAGGGGTTGGCACGGCTGGATGACACACGTGCCTCTGTGAGCAACAATTACAGAAGTCAAGAGCCAACTACAGGGAGGGAAATAGGTTCTAAAGACTTTGCTTGATCATGGATGGCTTATCTCAGTCACCCAGTTCTCTCAACCAAAGAGAAAAGATGAGCTGACAGGGATCCCTCTCTGAAGAAGTAACAAGTCAGTCAAAGGGCTTGCTCTTCTTCGTTGAGAAAATGACTGGCCCTAGCTCTTGACCATCATGGAGGAACCAATGAGTTAAATTTGTAGTGGGTAGGGAGGTCTGAAGTAATGGTGGAGAAGGATAAAAGTTGAATGGAAGTGACCAAAATAAAAAGGCAGTCCTTGACAGCTCTTCTGTCCATCCAGTACAGAAATGAACAGCATGCATGTCATCCAGTCAGTGAGATGAGCAATTAACTCCACTGCAAACATGTGTAAAATTCAAATTTACAGTTTTAGGAAAGTTTCATAGGTTTGGCAATATTAGCTTTGGTTATTTTAAGTAACAGTATTTAACAGGAAAAGCACCATGCAGGATGGTGTGGGGGCTTGCTCCCAGATAATACAAATCTTAATTTTGGACCCATTGCTTGAGCAGTTTTAAACAATCATAGCTTTGACATACAATGACCCAATTAAGTCTACCATTTTCCATGGAAAAAGCAAATTAGGTGAGCTGAAAGACGGAATGATATCACACAGTTAGAAGTCTAGGTTTGCTAGATTTTTCTTTTTGTGTTTTCTAACCAGTTGGTTATCTGTGTGACCTTTTTACTCGTTGTTTTAGTTTATTAATAAACTTAAAGATCTGTGTTCTGAGAAGCATCTTGCATTTTAATAGATCCAAACGAATCAAATCAAATCCCTGCCTCTGGCTATCTCATCATACTAAAAATATCATGCATCAACGTGACAAAAAATGGAAACAATACCAAAAACTAACCACCACCAACTCCCTCCTAGAATTTAAACAACTATGGAACTTAGCCAAAAAATTAATAATCAAAGACAGCAAAAACTTACAACAACAAACTCCAAACCATGCATTCATCCAATCCAAAAAAAATTTGGAGCTCCGTTTCCTCCATTCTTCATCCAGGCAATAAAAGCAACCCATGCCCAGACCCAACTCTCACCAATCTGCAAACTGCCACCAATTTCAACCATTTCTTCATAGACTGCATTGCTAAACTATCCTCCTCCTTCCCTGACCACCCTCTCCTGCCCCCTCCCCCCACCAGCAGACCTCCTCCTACCTCCCCCTTTACCCTCAAACCCATCCCCACATACACAATAAAAAGACTTCTCCTCAAGCTAAAACCATGTCGTAATGCACCAGATAATCTATCACCCACGTTCCTCAAACAATCTGCTGAAACCATCACTTATCCTGTATCCATTCTCATAAACAGATCTATACAGGAATCATACGTCCCAACCATCTGGCACCAAGCATACATCATTCCACTTCACAAAGGCAGTAAAAACATAGACACAACCAATTTTAGACCTATAGCCATACTCTCCCCTCTCTCGAAAATACAAGGAAAAACTATCCATGCACAAATCATGCAACATCAAAACCTAAACAATCTTCTCTCCCACACCCAACATGGCTTCCACCCCGCCACAGTACCATCACTGCTCTTCTTTCCTTTCGAGAGACTATCAACTTAGCACGTGATCTTCTTCTTCTTTCGACTTTTCCCGGTTAGGGGACGCCACAGCGGATCACCTCTCTGCTCATGATTGGCAGTGAAGTTTTACAGTGTCGAGTTGCCAGCCCGGCACCCAACCTTCCACAGAAGGCACACACACACACACACACACACACACACACACACTCATACCCTATGGCCAATTTAGAGTGTCCAATCCACTTGCAGCATGTCTTTGGGATGTGGGAGGAAACCGGAGCACCCGGAGGAAACCCACGCGACCACAGGGAGGACATGCAGACTCCGCACAGAAGGCACCCCAGCCGAGGATCGAACCGGAGAACCTCTTGCTGTGAGGCGACAATGCTAACCACTGCACTACCGTGGCCGCCCTTCTAACGGCAAATATGTATCATCATTATTTTTAGACCTTTCAAAAGCATTCAACACCATCTCCCACTCCTTACTTCTATCCCAGCTCCCATCCCTACATCTCTCTCCCTCCACCTTTGCCTGGTTCACCAGCTACCTATCCAACCATCAACAAGCCATCCAGTGAAAAGAATTAACCTCTCCTTTCCTACCCACACCCACCAGGGTCCCCCAAGGTTCAGTTCTAGGTCCTCTGCTCTTTAACATATTTATCAACAACTTCCACCTCTCCATCCCTGAAGCCTCCATAATCCAATATGCAGACGACTCCACCATTATCTCCTCAGCCTCCTCCTCCTCTGAACTGCTAATAAAAACCCAACTTGCCTTTTCCAAAACAGAATCCTGGATGCAAGCCAATCACCTTGCCCTAAATGCCACCAAAACAAAAGCTAATGATCTTTACCCCTACCAGACATTCCACTTTAGACAGAAACCTGTTCTGCATTACAAGCCAGAATAAAACTCCATTAGAAATAGTCCCCTCAACCAAATTGCTAGGCATCATTATCGACGAAAACTAAAGGTTGACTCCCAGATATACTCTGCTATCAAGAAAACTCACTAGAAGATAGGTCTGCTATACCGGCACAATCGCTATCTCAGCTCCTCCACCCAACAAATGCTTGCATCTACCTTCCTCCTTCCATCTCTTATGTACGGCACTCCCCTATTTACCAACCTGCAACTAGGCCTGCTCTCCAAACTGGAAGCCTGCTACCACAAAATTAGCAAATTCGCTACCAACTCCAAAAGTTCATCTCATCACTGCCATGCACTGCTCACCCTCAAATGGTTAGAATTCCCCAACTACCTTAGATATCTGCAACTCACCACTACTCACAAACTCATCTTCAAACCATCAGACTGTCCATCCCTAGCCAAAGCACTAACATCCTACACTCCCTCCCACTCCCTAAGATCCGAGAACCAAAAGCTGCTTCAAGTACACAAACTCTCTCACCCCCCAGGCCAACTACTACTACTATCCCGGCACAATAGCCAAACTTTGGAACTTCCTCCCCTCTCACCTACGCAACATAGCTAACCATAATAGCTTCAAAACCCAGATCTTCTCACATCTATCCTCCAAATGGGAATGGCCCTCTCATGCGCCTACCTAAATTACCTCCTTTAATTTTATTCCTACCCTCCTCTTTATATTTTTCCACGAATACCTAATGAGCTTTTTTTTTTTTTCTGTCAGTCTGGTTTAAATATGATTAATGAGATTTCCTATTCTACCAATGTTACTTAATGCATTAGACTGAATACTGTATATTAAAATGTAATGTAATGCAACCCTACATATATGCAAATGTTAATGCAATGTAAATGTAATGCAATGCAATTATTCTTGTGGAGCTTTTCTCCCCGGGCCACCACTGAAAACGGGCCGACTCGACCCAGTGGACTATCCTGGTCAACAAATGCAAATAAATAAACAGTATCACCAAAAATAAATCTTGAGTGTATTCTGGGCTGGACTGAAGTAAGCTTTACTACAAAATTATTTTTACTCAAGAGGTAATTGAGAATACCCGTGCCTACACAATCAATCAAGACAATGCACTCACTTTGAGGAACAAATGATCTCCTAACAATTTCAAATGCATCAGTTCCTTTAACATGATTTAGCAAAGGGAACTGTACAACTGGGAAAGTACTAGATACTTCACTGAATATAGACATAGTGCAAAAAGGAAGATGTGAACTGAGGAATGCCAGACATCTGAATCTGTATGTAGTAACAGGCATACCTCTCTCAACCGTCTAAATTTTTGCCTCATATTTTTGGTGTGTTCCTCATAAAATTTGTGGTTTTCTGGCAAATCACTGGGATTACCCGAAGACTGAAGTCACCAAATAATGACACACATTTGAGTTTCAGACTTCAAATCCCTCAGAAAATATATGTCAGCACAAGAGCTATATTTAAAATCTGTCCCTACTTTTAGGCCTTTGTCCCCTCATTTTTTTCAGTCTCTGTCCAGATTTCTTGCACTAAGAGGTTGAGAGGCATGGTAACAGGTAATCCAACAGTGAAGTGTAAACGATAATTGATGCGCTACTTGCCAGCGTTTTTTTTTTTGCAAAAAGAGTTTTCTGACAACTAAGGCAATCCCCAAGATCTTTAATGACACTCCATACTGCTCTGCTACAACCAGCTTAAGAACATGAGAAAATTGCAGGGAACAGATAATGCAGTGCACTATCTCTGACCCTGAGGACAGTATGTCCTTCCACAGTAGAGGACTGAACAAAGGCCAAAATGGGTCAGTGAGAATGATACAAAGGTAATCTCAGTCATTTCTGGAAAGCTGCCACACGAAAAATAAAAGAAAATAAAACTGTGACCACTTAGACTCAAACAAAATAATGCTAAATTAACATCTACAATGGACTGGTACCCCAACCAGACTGATTTCCTGCCTTATGGTCAACTGCCTGCACAAAAGCTCTAACTTCCTGTGATCATGAAATGAATCAGAAGTCATAGCTTTACCTCAAGTGATGAGATTTAGCTCTAGTGTATGGCTAGTCATACTCTCAAGCCCACTGCCAATCTTATGGTGGTCAAACATACTTTTTCTTCCTTTGGTCTGGTCACTTGCAGCTCCTTAATGTCCGGAATGCAACAGATCTCACTTCAGTTTGGAAAATGCTGAGCTGGCCCTTGAAAATACAGAATGTGATGTCTTGTGTGTATGCATGCATATATTTCTATGTATGTCTACAACTGTGTGTCTGTCTGTGTCTAAAAACAAGCTAAACAAGACATTTGCAAAATACAAAGTTTATATGTTAGTGGGGTTTCCTACTAAGGCAAAGCTTTGGCGTAACAGGCACTTTGTTACCATCTATGCTTGTGAATATGCTGTTTAATTGCTTTTTATCTCAGATCTTATGTGATACTTCTGTTATAAAGTCCTCTATGCCACAGAGCAGCATTAAAAAATAAAAACCCTAACTATGTCAGAGGTGGACAGAATCTGAAGAGTGGTTCAGGTACCAGGATCTGGCAAGGGAGGATGGGAATAAGCAGCCACTGTCTGCTTGCCCATTCAAGGGGTGGGGGGTGACAACACAGTTGTGTCTCATCTCATAGATGCCACCAAGAAGGAACACTAGGTCTCTGCCTTGTGCAACTCAAATCAGTTGAGCACACGTTGCTCTGTATGCAAGTCACAAATGCAAGTCACAACACTGGGTGCCAAGGAGAACACTTGAAGGGCAGCAGTGGTGGCACTTGGAAAAGGTGTCACAGCATGAGAGGGGAGCTTTGCAGGTGAAGTGGGTACTCCTCTCCAAAGCACCAGCAAAGCTGGCCTGCTCCCTATAATCCAACTCTCACCCCAAGTGGATGAGCTCACAAGAGTTTCACAGGCAGGAATGAATGGGTCATAGAGCTCTTGCTTGCTTGAGAATCCCCAGTACCTATGATCGCAAAACAAATTGGCTGATTGGTTGCAAGTGGAGGAGCCACTGTGTTTGGTCCTGTGAGGATGCAAAAAAACAACAACTGCCACGAGAGTCTGTGAATTTTAATGTTTGGTTTGCCTCTGTCTGAATGCACACATTATTTACTTGTGTCCATTGTGTCCATTCGGTAACGAACACACAGCTGTAAACTTCACTAGTAGCACAGGTTGTCAAATGTCCATACTGGTTAGACTGACCAATCTACCTTTCTAACACATAAATTAACAGGACCCAACTTACAAAGCACTGAATTTACAGCAGTGCTACATCCTACACAGGCTGTGTGCGTTCCCTGTGTCCGTGTGTCTTTTCACCAGTTGCTCATGTTTTCCCCCATCTCCCAAAGACAGACAGTAGGTAAACTAGTGGACCTTCAAATTGCACGGAGGTGTGAGTGCTAAGTAGAACTGTGTCTTTATGAACCATGTAACTGACTGGCATGATGCCCTGAATTAGCTTCCTTGCCTAGTACCCTGTGAGTACCAGGAGAGACTCCACCTCATCTGCTACCTTAAAACTGATACAGCAGGTATCAGAGAATGGAAAAATGAACTAACTGATTTACAGCAATGATGGATCATATTTTACTCTCTTGACTTGTACAGAGCAAAGATAAACATTAAAAGTTGAAACAGCCAGAAACAGGCTTTGCACAGATCGACGTTTGATATCAAGCAAGTGGCTAGTTCTATGCACATAAATACAAATGTCTTCCCCCCCATTATGCTGAAGAATTGAAATTGGCTACTCACCATTTTTTCTGTATATATATTAAATGTCAAGTAATTTTTTATAACACAGTCTATATTAAGTTTTCCAATTCATTACTTCAGTACCTGTACACTGAAAATTGTTTTATGCTGCGGTGGTACGGCGGTAGCATTGTTACCTCACAGCAAGAGGTTCTCCCGTTCGATTCTCGGCGTGGGTTGGGAGTGCCTTCTGTGTGGAGTCTGCATGTCCTCCCCGTGGTTGGGTAGCGTTCGAAAGACATGCGTGCATAAATGGGCGTGCCTTCGTTGAAGGTTGGGCATCGAGCTGGCACCTCGGAGTTTCGTAAAAGTCTACTGCCAGTCATTAGCGGACCTGAGTTCCGGTGTGGCGACCCCTTACCGGGAAAAAGCCGAAAGACAAGCAACAACAACAACAACATTGAAAATTGCTTTGTTATTGACATGCATAATAAAGAAGTGCATTCTGGGGGAGGTTCTAACACTGAATGGTACACATTCTGTCTCTCAGTTTATGATAATGTAGTCAGTAACATGTTAAGAGTTGCCATGTGATGGCTACAGGGCAGAAGTGTAACAGGCTATTAGGAATTAACAGGGCAGATAATTTCTATTTCCCTTCACTACCGTCAGGCATCCATATTTTTAACAGTCCATTTCTTTTCATGTTATGGCGACCAACTTAAGGTACTTAATAAGGTGCTTGCCATAGTAATCCTTTTTTTAAATAATTACAGTTCTTCCGGCCTACAAGAAATTATGAGGAATAAAAAATACAGCATTTTGTCTGGAGAAAAAATTCACTAGACTGAATTTTCTGAATTGTTTGTCTCACCAAAAAATAGCTGAGCATGGCAGACCTTCTGTACATCCCCACAACTCAAAACTATTGCACAATAGGAATGTATATATTTGGTTTCTTGTACGTTTGATTATCTACAGTATTCGGTGAACAGGTTTTATAGAATCTTTTAACACAGCTTACTGCAAACAACTGGCATGCTCCCAAAACTCACATTACCTGGGAGCAGCTTTTACTAAAGATATGAGGCAATTAATTACTGAAGTATTTTAAGGCTTTGCTGCACTCTGACTGGGCCGCTCTATTCTTTTAAAAGACAGCAAGCTATGTGTTACAAAGCTTAAAGGAAACCCCTCAAATCAGATGATACAACCACTTAGTTTTGCAAATGTAGTTCACCTCGGTGGGCTGACAGGATGGAATTGGCAGTTCAGTCTTTCATTCAATACATTTTCTTTTCAAGCAAAAAGAAAAAAAAAATCATTAACACAGATTCTGATGGCAGATAAGGACTGCCCAGGCTCATCTAAACTGGCATTTTCCTGTCTTCAGCACATGACCAGTATATTACCTACTGTGTTTGCCGCAGGTAAATGTATTAGTTTTCTTCATTATGTTTCCATATCTTCACAGAATATATTATAGAATTTCAGAAGGGCACGGTGACATACATGCCCCAGATGTGTGTACTGTGGCATTCTCTGACCTACCCACATACACAGAATGTACTGTGAACGCATTTTACATCACTTCAGCTTGTGGCTTCACAATGCACACGAATCCAGCAAGATGTCTGCTGAATGCATATTTTATTTTATCATACTGAGCATGAAGCAAAGAAAAGAACTTTAAAAATGACTAAGAACTCACTTCACTTATTTAAATCTATAGTTACAAGACACTATTTGTTTTAAATGAAAGTTGTACCATCTAAATGATGGAGATTTTAAAGGCTTTATCCCAAAACATAACAGGCAGAAAAAATTAAAAAAGACATGCTATTAATTCTGTAATCAGTATGGGAAAAGCAGTTATCTGCTTTACTCTTAGTAAAACATATTCTGCAATGCTAAATTTTAGATTCCTTTCTAACAAACACAACTATAATAACTCCTGCCACTTCTGTGTAAATAGCTTTGTGAAACTGGTTGGAGGTCAGTTTAGGAATGAAACTGAACAGATTTTATTATTAATGGTTTAGTTTTTTTTTCTGACAAACAGAAAAGGCCTGCATAAAGCAGGAGGCCATAACTTGCAATTGTATGAAATTCTTTTCTGTCTATGAGTTGTTTATAACTTTAGTATGAGAAGGATTCCGAGCTAAGGGGGGATTTATAGACTGCTGCCCATCGCTGTGTCTGTGTGAGACTATTTAAGGGGATTAAAAGAACTACAGACAAACAGAGACTGTCCAATCTGGTTAACATTCTCCTGACTTGGCTATAAATTATGGGCCATTTGGGTTGCTGTATTGTACCTTGGTTGACATTACTAGTATCTATAATGATTTACTGACTGGCCATTCACTACACACGAATGTTTCTATCACACCAGTAGCAAATTCCCTCAGCTATGTCCAGAAAGAAAGTATTACAAAAACACATCTGCTGCTCATTTCTGTTTGCATGTTCCCCTGCAAAGGGTAAGTGAAATCTTGGGGTCATTAACGGCAAAATTGTTAGATAAACAAAATGTATGTGAATGACATTATGTGAAAAAAGACCAGTTTAAAATACAGCCTCTGGGAAATGGAATGAAAAAATAATGCTGAGCAATGACTACCCTCAAAATGAATCCTGCCTCTCGAGTTTTATTTACCTTATTTGAGATCTAAAACACTCTGCAATATACATACATACCAGTATTGTGATTTGTATTTCATAAACTGAACAATGCGTAACATTTGTACATACAGAAAAAACATATATTTTGTACTTGTAATGTACTACTTAGACTGCATTTCACAGATTCAGAGCTACAGAAATAAATGTGCTACACCAGCAACAGAGACAGGCTTGCCTTCAACCAAGAGATCAAATGTGGGAAACCCACTTAGTAACACAGAATCCAGCATCTGGGTCACTCTGGGAGAGGGGTGCACTTACGAGGTGAAGCCTAGCAAAGGCTAATGTCTATGTTTTTGATGATATGACATAAAGCCTAAGTGGTGTACTAATATTTTTTTTTCTAATAACTTCTGTAGTTCTCTTCTATTCAAGGACGAAAACAATAGGCTGCTTTATAGTCAGGTACGAGTGACACACAAAAACTTACTAAATTAAATGTGTGGCAAATATCACTCATTTTGAGTACTGCTTTCAGAATGATCATCCACGGAGCTTACTTCCTTAGCTATGCCAGGTACAAAAGGTGCATAACAATACTGAAAAGTGATTATACACAGCATGTAACTTTACCAGCATTCTGGAAAAAGTGCACAACAGTTTTATGAGAGGTGGTTAAGTGACAGTGTCATGAACATCTTTCCTATAACATAAAACTGGTGAAGTTACCATCAAATGTTCCCCAAAATAAATAAGGCTTGCATGTTATGGACTCTCAGAAAGATGAGCTTGGGACTGATGTGTGTAGTGTGTCATGAGTTATTACCCCTTGTGACTCAGTTTTATAAGGCTGTATCTGAGTTTTTGCTTGGTACCATGCTAGTGTTATAACATATTCCCTGAGGATATAGTCTCACAGGCATGACTTAGGCTCCCAACAGACATCTGGATGATGTTTAGACTGAGTTACAAGCACTATAGAGGGAAAAAAGAAGGTCTCCACCTCTAAAATGGGTTAGGTTGGGGAAACAAGAGGACTCAGGAGAGAGCAAATCTCAGCTTCAAACACAACTGACCTACTAATGCATAACTCAACAGGACAATCCCTGGAATGAGGTAGTTTAGCCACAAGCTCTAAGGAATAAGAAATGCATACAGCCTGGGACATACACTTCTTCCAAGGTGGCAGCCATGGACGATACTTCTTCACTTCTTCCTCTCCTAAGGCACAGAAAAGGTAGGGCTCACATCCTTACTAGCTAAGGACAGGTTCAGTAACTGCAGATTCTAGAAAGCCATTTTAAAACTGATTTCTGTCCACAAGAGATTCACTTTGATCTACCCTCTGAACTTCAGTTCTTTTGGTGGTGTTCAAAACCTCAGTCTGTGTGGAAGTCCTACCTGCTGGGCCTTGTACAACTAGGTCTAAATTGTAACCATCTTTCTGATCATGAGACAGACCAAAAGCTTCTCCTTATGATATCACCACATGCAACTGCTTATTCTGGAGCATTTATGGCAGTGTTTGATGTTGTAATCCTATCCTAGCCACCAACAAGAATGCCAGTGCAGGTCTTATCTGGTCATCTAATGGCCACATGGCCAATGTCTTGAGTTATAAAGAGCACGACTATGGGAATATCACCACTGATAGCTATAATCATTGTCTGAGCTGAGACAGCAACAAAAACGAAAAGTCAAACTTTGGGTATGGGCAAGTTAATACATCAGAAGAACAACATCATGTGAATGGTGGGTGTGAAAAAACAGCATACATGTTCCAGAGTACATTACATTCAGTAATTTGTTGATTTTTGATGGTGAAAATTGGGTCTATATCATAACATCAAAAAGCACAAATCTCGAACGGCTAAAATATCGAAATTGCTATTCATCGATTTGTTTTTTGTGAGATTGCGGTACAGTGAAGATCGGAAATTTTGCCCTTTCCTCACTGTAGTGCGATCTTGGAGTTGGTATATATAATTAGTGTGTGTGTGTGTGGGGGGGTGCAGTCCCCCACAAAAGCGATTTCAATCAACAGCAATTTTGATATTTAAGCCATTCGAGATTTGTTCCTTTCAATGTTGTGATATAGACCCGTAAAAATGACATCTCTAACCAATGACCTGTTACTGAGAGTTCTCTATAATACACTGATTAGAATGCAGGTAGCACAATCACCTAGAATATCGGAAGATTCTAAGTTCTATTCTCACACCAGATGCTTGGATTCATTTTTCAGTGCTGACAGTGCAGATCTGTAAAGCAGGTGTGTAGTCCCCAGTGGTGTCATCCTGGAGATAAGAGGTTACACCACAGTCTTCAGCTGACTGAGTCTGTGGTATATCACACATATGTAAAAGATCCCATAGAACTTACCAAAAAGGGGCACACCGTACAGTTGTATATGTTTTAAGAAAGACTAGCTTGTGTTACTGTGTTTTTAAGAGAACACCTTGCTGTCATTGGTAAGTGATAGTCAAGTAAATAAAAGTAATATTTGTATGTGTGTGGAATTATTCAACTGTTCTGAAGAAGTCTTGAAGTAAAGTACAGATGAAAACACTTAACTTGTATTAGAGTGTCTATTCATCCTGCAGTATTTATAATTATTTAAAAAGCAACCAAAACACTTCCAAATTTGTAGGAAAATGATTTAATAAAAAGTTGAATACTTTTGTTTGCTGTCCATACAGAACTTCATCAGAACCATGTTACTTTTAAATGAGATATAAACAAGTATATAATGAAATCCCGTAATACGTGAAAAGCAAACCCTAGTGAAGAACACAATCACATGAACATGGTACCAGCACATAAGTACACTTTCAAAACATATTACCAACTACCCTGTCAAACCTTTTAAATGCTGTCATTCCTACATGTTGTCTCAATAATGCTTCCTCTTCTTCTTTTGTCCTTGCATTCATTCTTTTGATCCTTCCTTCCAATAGTTATACCTTGCTGAATTCCAGATAATCACTTTAAAGCTCCATGAGTGGGGAAAACACTCATTTCTTAGTATAAGTGCATACATCTCTGACAGATTCCAAGAAAACAAAACATTCTATTTCTATTAGCATCTTGCCCATTATACGTTTTCTCCACGTACCTATAAGCTGCCAATCTAATAACTTCCTCAAATTCTTTGATATCTGTAACTCTTTTCCCTTTCTTGGCTCTTAAGGTGAAATCCCCTATCCATATTATTTTTTGCATCTATCATTAAGTAGTGGCTTAACTTTTCCAATAATTATTTTTATACTATTACACACTGGCTGGAGCATGCATATATACTGTCCTACGCATACTTTGTATTTTCATTACACAACTCCCTAGGTCGGTTACTATGACATCAGTTACTGTACATTTGTATATCTTCACCAGTATTCATAATGTTCCTTCGGCATCATCACCAATATTCCAGAACATTCACTCTTGCCCTTTGTCAATAAACTTTCTTGTTCTCATATTTCTTTTAATTTTTTAACTTGCATTATCTGAAGAACCCTAACGTGCAAACGGGATATTACAGCACAGGCTACTGCAAAACTCCATTAAGCCCCTAAACTCCTTCTTAAACAATCCATAATGCTATTCCAGAACATTTATGCTACCCATTATCACTGATTTTAACTTCTTCATATTCTTTAACCTTTCCTTTCTTGTACTAACTCTCATTGCTCCAGAAATGTTCCACTTCTCGGTCTCTTCCTCCTCTTCTCCACTTTCATCCATTCCCCAGTACCTCCTTTCTAATCTGACATAGAGAGCACTTTCACCTTCTTAAGCATTAACAACACTGCATTATCACTTACAGTTTGCTGTACAAATATTTCATTTTCATCCTCAGAATCATCAGTACTTCACCCCACTTTCATTTTTTTTCAAAATCTGCTCAACTTCTTTCATATCTCATTCAACTTCTTCTCACCCTTCTACTTAACTGAACCAGAACTCCATACTGCACCACACGTTTTATATAACACTTCAAAATTTTGCTTATGTTCCCTTTCCCCACATCATTCATACCTTTTTTTTTAGTGCGAAGAGAGGCAAACACAGAGCAGACCAGAAGGAGAAACCCCACAAAATGATTTATTCTCCACAAAACAATTTATTTTCCACAAAATAAGCGCTTTCGTCCCAAAGTTAAAATTACAGGAACTTCATCAGATACAATTTAAAACAGTAAAAGGCATTTTAAATACTCAAGCACAGTAACATAATTTCCTTTCTCAGGGCAGTGAGCACTGCTAACTCGAACCACACCCCCTTTTTTAAGAACATAACCACTACACAAGCACACAGCCCAGCTCAAAATACATATAAAATGTCATTATGAGCATAGATTAAGCCATTAACCAGTCCATGGAAAAAATGCATGACAAAATATTAAAAATATATATAAAAAAAATATATATATATATATATATATATATATACATATATATATATATATATATATATATATATATATATATATATATATAAATGATAAGTAATCCCATTTATACTCTGAATTTACCTTTCCAGTGCTTTTAACTTTAAGAGACTAGAAATGGAGAGACTTTCGTTAAGTCCTGGCCAAGACAAAGAATTTAAACGTAACTGCCAGGATAATTCTCTCTTTTCTAGAATATAAGGCCATGCCCCCCCCCCTTTCAGACAGATAAAACATCTAATATAATAAACTTGAAAGTATGTCCTAAATTCAGTGAAATATATTTAGCTAAGGCATTTGTTTCACAAGCATCATGAATATTGCGAACATGTTCACTTATCCTATTTTTCAGTTTCCGCTCCATCTTCTCCACATAAAAACAACTACAGTCCATGTATACCACAAGGTAGACTAACCTTTCAGTGGTACAACTACATCTACCAGGTATTCTTATTTTCATGTTGTTAATAAATTCATCCCTTCCAAAATATAGGGACAAAACTTACATCGACCACATTTAAAAATATGTCCAACAGTGGTTCGAGGTTGCTGATGTTGAAAAAGATATTTGAAATGAAAACCTCTCCTATAGGCACAAGAGGGGCTTTTTCCCACTAATTATCTTAAATATTTATCATTACTAATGAAAGGTAAGTGAAAGCACTTAGCTTTTGTTCACTTTCATAATAAAGACGTTTTTAACTGAACAGTAGAAGGAGTTTGTGCCTGGTTACCTCGCTGCCACTGCTTGCTTTTATTAATAAGGAAAAAAATTGTGAATCATTAAAAAAAATATTTTCCTATTCCGACATAACTATATTAGCATATAGGCCCCCACAAGAGGAGCCCATTGCCACACCTCGGACTTGCAAATAGTATTCTTTTTCGAACAGAATAAAATTATCTCCGGGTACCATGTCCAAAAGAGGTTATACATATTAATTTTTATCTTGTGGGACATTTTTCCTATGTAAATAATCACAAAACCACTGTACCCCTATCTCATGCTGTATAACAGCATATAAATTTACCACATCCACAGTAATAAACAAATATTCACTATCATACTGAATATTATCAATTTGTCTCAAGAAATCCCAAAAGTCTACACACAAGTGGGGTTTATTAATTAATAATGGTTTTAATTGCAAATCCAACAATTTTGCCAAAGGATGGGTGACTGAACCCCTAGCATCCACAACTGGATGCATAGGGGGTTATTCAATACACTTGTATAGCTTTGGGACCCTAAATATAACTGGGGTGACTGGAAATTCCACAGTTAAAAAGTGTAATTCATGAATGTCAATTAAGCTGTCAATAAATAAGTCTTGTAGAAACCCTTTAATCCTTCTATAAGCACCATTCATTTCATTTAAAGAGCTCTTATTGTAAGTCTGTGTCTCCAAAATTGATCTCATTTTCATAACATAATCATTTTTATTCATGATGACAACCCCACCCCCCTTTATCTGGTTTCATAATTCTTATCCCCACAGCCTGTTTTAGAAAATCCAATTCTATACTTTCATCGTAAAGTTACTCACATTTAACCTTCTATTCTTATTCATACATAAGTTCCTAATATCTAATTCACAGACCTTTTCAAAAATTTACGATGTGGGGTGAAAAGGGGTGTTGAAAGTGCTTGAGATTTTAAAGGGGTCACGTACCCATTCCACATTATGAAACATAACATTAAAATTTAACTTCCTAGTATATTGTTTTAAATCAAGCAAAGTTTGTACCAAATCATCTGACGCACTGGGAATAAAAGTGAAGCCCTTAGCTAACAAATCACACACAGTTACATTCAAATTAATTTCAGAAAATTTGTATACTTTGAAATCTCTTGTAGAATTAAATTCAACAGTAACAGGTGGCAAAAAAAACAGGCTTGTCCATGTGAGATCATTTGTACAAAGTCCGTACCAACCATGTTGTTATAATGTATCTCCTCCCCCTCCACGAGCCCCTGTTGTTGTTCCTCCTGCTTGGTCGTGTTGATCCCAGTTGATAGTTGGTATACTGGGGGCACTCCTGAATGTTGTTCCGACCTTGCTGGTTCATAAGACGCTCTGACCGTCTTAATGGGAGGGTAGTTCTCATTGTCTAAAAATCTTCATCCACCTCCTCATTAGAAATGAAGTGGGGTTCGCATTATTTCCCATCCTTGCATTATTAACAAGTTTATTCTGGTCTGCCCTGTGTTAGCTTCTCTTGGTTCTATTTTGGTATTATGTGGCTTTTTTTTAGTGCACTGCGACTTGCATACTCAATAAGTAACAAGCTTTAGGCCATGAGGCATAATGTCGCATATTCTACATTGTTTAAATGCAAAAATATAAATAAAGTGTTTAACATCAGTATCTAGGAACACAAGGTCAGGAGGATACATCTTCATAACAAAAGGATAATCAATTAACATGTGAGATAAAAAATACAAGAAATGAAAACAACACTTAACTATTTAAAAATATATTTTGGTGATGCAGAATAAATGTTTTTAGAAATAAATCTAAAGCTTCCCTACCATCAAAAGAATAAAAAGAGGCCATAATAAGAATGAGCCATCATTTATGAAACCTGGAGTAACTAATAGTTTGTACAACCATTCTACTGTAAACAGCACATTTACTCCAACAATAAGATTATTTACACTTAAAAACTAAAACATAAAGGAATGACTACACACAATCTGTACGATAAAGTAAAAATAGATTAAAATGAGAAAAACAACTGGATAAAGTAAATCTAACAACTTTTATATTTTTCATTATACAGAATGCCTGTCAACAGGGTAAGGTATGAGCTTCTCAAATGCAATGCACACAATGAAAACAACTGCTGTTCCCAATACATAGGGATGTTATACAAACCTGATGTAATCCAAGTAACCCAAAAAGACAGTATTCTATGCATAATTCCTTCCAAAGTGGAATGGAACAATTTCCAAAAGTATAAAATAGTGTCAAGGAACTGAAATTTTCCTTTCCAATTTTACAGAATAACATTAGGTGATCAAAAAGGTATACTGACTGTAGAAAGAGGTTTGAGGAAAGATACCTTACAAATACAATGACTAACAGAAAGCCCAGGACTTTTCTTTATTTAAATAAAACAATAAAAATTAGAAGGGAAAAATAATGTGATGGTTCTGCTCAACTAACAATGGGTCGCCAAGAGCAAAATATCATCTGCACAAGTCAGTATAAGGAAATGGGCAAGATTCATACTTAAAAGTCCATCTTTCTGTTTGCAGAGGTGGAGTAATTTGTTAGACAGCAATATTCATTACACTAAAGTGGATACTACACTGTTCAAATAGTAGCCCCATCTGAAATCTCTCTCTTCAAAGGGACCGCAGCACTTAACCATCCATTAATTAAAGGAAGAAGATTAATGAAGACCAGGCTGTCAAACATGCATTCAAACATTGTGGTCAAAACGATAAAGCTGCAAAAATTTACATAATGGCTGACAGCATCAAAAGCCTTATAAATATCACAAAACAATAATGCTGGTGTTAAATTTGCTGTCTGCATACCATCCAAGACTTCCTTTATGAAAATCGTGAATGTCTACAGCTCTTCACTCTTAACACAATATAGCTCTTCTGTAGTAAGAGATGTAATGCAAGTTGATAACTAAGGCTGTAGTAATTTCATAAAGTTAATATAATTATTACAATCTTTTTCCGCAATGCCAATGGCCTCTAGTTAGCTTAAAATGTTATATTTATCCTTCCAAGTACAACTGACAATTATTCTATTACAGAAATCATAAACATCAAGAGTTAATTTATTCAATTCAATTCAGACAAAAAAATACCTTTTCACCAAAAATGATAAAGGATCCAGTCAAACCAATCCTGACTGCCTCTTCTAATTCTAATATTGAAATACATGTTTCTAATTGTACCAAGTTATTAGAAAAGATATGAAGCAATAAACACTACGCAGAACTGTCAGGCAATTGGGAGACATGGCATAAAACCTGAAATCTGATCTTGACACACTTGCATAAAGGGATTTTGAGAAGTATATAACATTCCCTCAAATTTAAGAAGACCTGATATGAGGCCATCTTGTCTCTTGTCAGAAGAATTCCAGAAAGAGATGGTGTCCTCCTGAACGCCCTGGGCAACAAACCACTCTCTCTACAATAAAATATAAATTTTATGTACATTTAAATCATATAATTTCTTCTCCAAAAATAACCTGGTATTATAGTGGTCAACCAACTCCTAGTAGTGTACAGAGTTAGAAAATTAAATAAATTTCATAGTTAAGATATTCAGACTTACTATGGCGTATGCACTGCTGAGAGGATAACACAACAGCTATGAAAATGAATGACCAGCATGGTACCCCTCAACTGAGTAACTCAGTAATGGTACCCAGAGCTTTTAGTTGAGCAATAGCTGTTACTCTCACTTCACATACAGCAGGTTGTCAGGCAGGTTCTACATTTGAAGCATGTTAATCAATTTGTTAAAGACTCTGGCCAGAAGCAGAACAGGGATTTCAGAACTTATCCTACAGTTGAATACTTTCAAAAGCAGCTCTAAACTCTTTACAAAACACAGAAAAATATACAAAAAGCCTCTAAAAAGATCTGCTTCTGTTTCCTTATGGTCCAGCATACAGCATTACTGTATATCGGTAAACAAAGCTAAAAGACTTCCAGTAACAGCAGAACTCTCAGTTCTAATAAGGTGATTCTCCTAGACGTTATTAAACTGTGACTACTGCCTTTCTCTGGACAACAAAGGGGAAATATATCCTTTCTTTACTGAGCAAAATTCAACCTCTCCTTATCAGAAAAAAAGTATTCTCTAAACTCATCCCTGCTGCCTACAATACACACTCACACAAAACATGAGCAATTAATGAATTCTACTTCCAGGGCCAAAATACAGCAACAAAACTGCCAGCACATTCTAATTAGTCCGCCTATAACCAATTATCTCCCACATAAACAGTCTCAGATGCAAACTACATGTGTAGAAATGCCTGCTGAAACCTACTTGCCTAAAATATTTAGAAAACTACAATTATCAAAACATTTAAAACACTGCAATTATCAAGCTGTACAGAAGTTATTCACAGAGAAATATGCAATAAAGAGCATATAAACAGTCTTATTACAAATCATTTCACATAAAAACCTTACTTGTGATTGTGTATGACACTGTGTGTCTGTCTGTATAAAACCAAACACTATAATCAAGTGAACGCAAGGTTTCCTACATAATCACTGGGAATACCTAAGGCAAGCTGCTGAAAAGTGTTCCCAGACCGGGCCAATTACCCATTTGACAAAACTCACTAACTAAGCAAATAAATACATAAATTATGACTTAATTATCGAACAAAGTCTACATCCAAATGATGTATGGAAATGCAATCTATTACTTGGGAAACTCAACATCACAATTCCTCCAGGGCTCATTCGGTGGCCCTATTCCCTTTTATATTTATTAAATGTTTTCTCATAGACCATCTTCAGCTACTAATGACTCTTTCTAACATTTGATGAAGCCCCAACTAAAGTTTGTTTAACTTTACAAGCAGACTTCTACAAACTCATTAACTAGTCCTATAATAACCATTTAAAAGTTAACACCTCAAAATCTACTTCGCTGTTAATCAGTAACTCATAAGCATACCTCTCAACCTCTATACACAAGAAATCTGGAAAAAGATAAAAATAATGGGGGCACAAAGACCTAAATCAGGGACAAATTTTAAATATTGCCTTTATAGACTTAGAAAGTTGTAAGACTAACAGGTTTTGAATTAGCATGCATTTCTAAAAGGATATGAAGTCTAAAACACAAATGTAAGTCACTATTTAATGACTTCAATTCTCAATGATTTGTCTGAAAAACACAAATACGTAGAAGGGACAAAAAATATGAGGCAAAAATTTGGACATTCTGCAAGAATCTGGCCATTTGAGAAGTATGCCCACAAACACTAATGTCATTCTTACATACAACAGATATAACCCTCACAAAACAATTATTGATGCGGTCAAAATTTACAATTATGAATCATGTGTTGTACCATGCAGGTGTAACATTTTGCTGAATGTAGGATGCAAATACTGTATGCAAACACATTCCTCAGTAGTGTCTTCTACTACTACCCAAATTAGCCATGTTTAGCTTTCTTGATTTCATTTCCTTTAACATGTATGCCTTTCATCCCAACTCTTAATTTGTAAATAATATATATGACAGGTCATATTTTTCACTTTCAATACCATCATGTCATTGGAGGTTGAAGCTTCAGGGAATTTTTTGCTGCTATACTAAAGAACTCCACCCAGACAGAAGACGAAAGAAAAGTTCATATAATATACGTAGAGAAGACACATAAGTTACGACTCACTTAACCAACAGACATGACTAGACAGCACTGAGACACAAATACTGAATGTCAATACATACTACTGTTAATGTTTAGTGTAGTATAGTGTTGTGGGCCGTGGTGGTGCAGCGGTTAGCATTGTCACCTCACAGCAAGAGGCTCTCTGTTTTGATTCTCGGCTGGAGTGCCTTCAGTGTGGAGTCTGCATGTCCTCCCCACGATCGACTGAAATTTAAAAGACATGCAGGTAGGTATGTCTGGGTGTGCCTCCTCTGAGAAAAAGACCAGGAGATTGGTCTGACCATCATTCCGGAAACCAGGAAAACAAAATAAATGTTTAATTTATGGAAAAGGGGAAAGATGGCAGGAAGTTGAGGAAGGATGTACACAGATGGCACAGATCCTACTGACGACATCCTGCTAAACTCTGACAGTGGACTCCTTACAGGTGTCCTCTTTATAGACCTGACAAAGGCATTTATCCACATTGACCATTATCCTCTCCCAAACAAACGAATTGAAATTCACATCAGTCTAGATGCTGCTCCTGGTTTAAAAACTTCCTCAGTGACCTATACTTCGGAGTTAAGATCTTCCCGGTCAGAATCTGTACCAATTACCAAAGGTGTACCATAAGGATCCATTCTTGCCCCACCCCCACCCCCTTCTCCATATTCATTGACAACCTTCCTTGTGAACTCTCTCTTCTCCCAACTGTCCTCTATGCTGATGACATGGTCATTTACCAATCCAGTCACTCTCAGACCAACATTCGGTGCCAACTCCATTCAGACTTACATGAGCTCCAGCAACAGCTCATAAACCATTAACTATTTCTCAAGCCCACTAAGATCAAAACTATGCTTTTGGAACTCCACAGAATTCACCGAGTACCTAAGTCTTTAGCAATCTTTGACCTACACAACCATTCCATAAAGACTATCTCCACCTTCAGATACCTAGGACTGCAGCTTGATTTGTCTACTAAACTTCCGTTTTCACATAGACAAAGTGAAAAAAGTCAAAATAAGCTTCCTCCTCTTCAGGAACAAAAAGATCTCCCCTTCTTCTATCACTACCAGCCAAAGCAGCCATTGACAAAGGAGTTCTTTCCAATTTTGAATATGGGCTCCCATTTTTTATTCTGCCTCCAAGAAAACATTGCCACACTTCAGACCATCACTAACAGTATCTGCCAATTCATTACAAGCTCATCTCTCTATCAGCATAGCTGTATCACCCTAGAAAATGATAAATGCCTCCTCATAAAACAAAGATCTAACCTACTTTCAGGATTACAACTCTATAAACTATTCTAACTCCACACGTTTACTCCCCTGGCAACTAGACTTCATGGGAAAACTTCCTGATACAACCTGAGACACTACTCAGAAGCCACACCAACTCTCATTGCCCACAGAACCAAACTCCACAGCACTGCACATGCTCTGTCACACCAACTCTCATTACCCCTAGAACCAAACTCCGCAGCACGGCTCATGCTCTGTCACACCAACTCTCATTACCCCTAGAACCAAACTCCACAGCACTGCACATGCTCTGTCACACCAACTCTCATTACCCCTAGAACCAAACTCCACAGCACGGCTCATGCTCTGTCACACCAACTCTCATTACCCCTAGAACCAAACTCCACAGCACTGCACATGCTCTGTCACACCAACTCTCATTACCCCTAGAACCAAACTCCACAGCACGGCTCATGCTCTGTCACACCAACTCTCATTACCCCTAGAACCAAACTCCACAGCACTGCACATGCTCTGTCACACCAACTCTCATTACCCCTAGAACCAAACTCCGCAGCACAGCTCATGCTCTGTCACACCAACTCTCATTACCCCTAGAACCAAACTCCGCAGCACTGCACATGCTCTGTCACACCAAATCTCATTACCCCTAGAACCAAACTCTACAGCACTGCACATGCTCTGTCACACCCACTCTCATTACCCCAGAACCAAACTCCACAGCACTGCACATGCTCTGTCACACCAACTCTCATTACCCCTAGAACCAAACCACACATGCTCTGTCACACCAACTCTCATTACCCTAGAACCAAACTCCACAGCACTGCAAATTCTCTGTCACACCAACTCTCATTACCCCTAGAACCAAACTCCGCAGCACTGCTCATGCTCTGTCACACCAACTCTCATTACCCCTAGAACCAAACTCCGCAGCACTGCAGATGCTTTCTCCTCTCAGCACCTACTCTTTAGCAAGTTCTCCCCAGACATTAAGGAAATCGACACTTATTACAAATTCAGCATGCAACTCAAAAAAAAACTTCTCCATACAAGCCAAATGCTCCTGCTTCAACACAGGACATATCACCTACCTTCTCTCTTTACAAAGTTGTCTCTTCATAGGTTCATAAGTGTTTACTAGGCTAACGACCACAAGGGCCTTTTAAAGCCTAGCCATGCATCCCAACAAGTTCTGATACCCTCGATTAGTGTAAGCATGGGCCTGGGAGATGAACCATTTTTAGGTTACCTGTGTCCATTAGAGACATAGGTACCAAACCAGGGATGAATTTCCGGTTTCCCATCCAATTGTCCAAGATGCACTTGAACTGGGTTATGGAGGAACTCTGCTTCACATGGATGGGGATCCTGTTCCACAGATGGGGTTCTCCTCTCTCAAGATTTAGTAAAGATTAACCCACTTTAGAAACCAATGTATATATCGTACATTACACACTGCTTGATTGTACACTGCACTGTTTGTCCACTACAATACATACACACATACATATATATATATATATATATATATATATATATATATATATATATACGCGCACACACACAGAGTTTTTTCTATGTAATTAGTCTGAACTACTCCGTTATTTCTTAAATTTCTGTACTGTTTTGTTTGTGAAAAGTTTTCTATGTCACTCAGGCTGAGCTTGAAATTTGTCAGTATTGATCAGTGCACTACCCCGGTAGACAAATATAAATTTAAATTTAATCATTATGGAAAGTGCATAACTTACACACCTGATGGTTGTCTCTTCTCTCCATTCCTCAATGGATGGGACAGAGTCCCTAGCTCAAGATTTCTAGGGTGGTCTCATGGAAGGATATTCCAGAGGACGGCTGAAACAAAAGCAGCCAAATTTCTGGAAAGCAAATCCAATTTGTAATAAGAAATTAAATTTAGAATATTTGGCCAGATGGGAGCTATACAACTAACAAAAAATGTTCTTGAAAGGAAAGCAGTAGCAGTGGGGACAGATCTGGTTGAATGAGCTTTGATGGGTCTAGGCAACATAAGGCCCTTCCCCTCCTCCTAAAAAAAGAGATACAGTCAGATAGCAATCCTGATAAATGTATTTTGGAAGAGCAGACAAATAACTGATCATATATCCTAATATGTTTGGAATGATTGAGAGAAATGCAGCTGATGCATGTCCAGCAAGTGTAACATATACTCCCCTTTGTTGGAAAAATGAGGAAAGAAGACCAGAAGATGGATGGGTTGGTTTAATGAAGTTTCAGTTACCACTTTTAAAATGAAAGATGGGTTTATCCATAATGATACACTTTCCTTGCGAAAAAAAAATAAGATACAGAGGTTTGCAAGACAGTGCTTGTAGTTCATATACTCTCCAAGCTGACTTAACTGCCACCAAAAAATATATATATTTAACAGTTACAAAAATGATATCTGCCATGGCAGCAGGTTCAAAGGGATAACAGAATAAGGTGTTAAGCAAAATGGTCATGTCCTAAGTGGAGTGGGATCCCAGAGGGGAGATCTCAGAAGAAAAGCGCCCATTAAAAATACCTTAGTCAATTTAAGGGAGGCTACAAATGAAAATTAAAAATCATAAATAGCTGGACCTTAACAGTAGAAAATCTCCATTGTGAAAAATGGAGGCCCAGAAATTCAAGACAGCAGGAAGGATGGCTGAAAAGGAGTTAAAATTTCACTAAGAAGCCCAGATAGAAAATCTTTTCCACTTACTTTTGTGGTAGATGGTCTCTGAGAATGTGAACAACATGAAAAGAAAGACTGGAATGACTAGCAATAATTGGAACTGGAGACACCAAGTGGTTAGTTTGAGGGCCAGAATATCTGGGTAAGGCATTACAGACTGGTAAGAAAGAAGATCTGGACCAGAGTTCAGCACCATAAGAAAGTGTAATGGGTGAGGCCATAGGAAGGGAAACCATACCTGATGGGGCCAGAAAGGGGCAATGAGGATGACTGTGATCTTCCTCTCTGATGCTTTTTGACAGAATTTGAGGATGAGCCGAGGAGGGTTAATCTTTACTAAATCTTGAGAGAGGAGAGCCCCATCTATGGAACAGGCTCCCCATCCGGAGCAGGGACAACTGCGAGTCTAAGCACCCCTTAGTGACTCCTTCTCTTGGATGAAGAACCTGCTGCATTTCCTGTAATGAAGAGAGGCAAAAAGATCACAACATGATCGGCCCCAGTGACTTAAGATACCGCTCTGCCGCCACTGGATTGAGGGACCACTTGTGAGGAAGGATGACAGACCTGCTCACCCGGTCTGACAACACACTGGATTTCCCCAGGATATGCACTGTTATCAGAAAATGATTGGAGGATATCACCCACTGCCACACTCTCATTGTCTCTCAATATTTTTTTTAATTTCTCCAAATCTTTTGGGTTTCTAATACCATGATGAGAATGGACCCCATTCCTAAGTCAAAGTATTATTAAAATTCATGACATTAATATTGTTTCAATGTTTGAAGTCAGCCAGGAGTGCTCTTTGCAGCACCCACAATGTGCCCAGCAATAACTCCTCCTGCAATTCGTACATGTATTGATGACATATCTAAATATGATTGCAAATTATTTTTCATAAGACCCATTGCTCCTACTACTGTTGGAACTATCTAGGTATCTTTATTCTACTTTGCTCTTGTTTCTGCCTGCAAATCCTGATATTTTATGACTTTGTGTCTGTACGCAAGACACTATAGTCACTTGGTGTAGTGATTTCAATAATCAATACAACTTTTGTCTTCTTTTCATGGGACACTATATCTGGTTTCCTCGCACTTATCTTTTGAACTGTTGGTAATGAGTGATCCCATGTGATGTAGACTTCATCATTTTCTAATTACTGTGTTAATAAACTTTTTGGGTTTTATTGACCTTCTGCAGTCTATTTCTTTCATTGAACTGAATATGTCTATCCATCTCTATCAAATCATGAAACTCTGCACTTCGATCATTTTCTTCTAAACTGAGGGAACATTCTTTGTTCGCCATTTCCTGTGGGAATTCTATATGAATTTCCAGAGCTTCTTCCTGTGCCACTCTCTTTTCAGTTTCACCCTTGCAGTACCCTCTCATCAAACTGGGAAGTGCCCATGACTGCCATGGCTTGGGGAGAAGGAAAAACAAAGGGTCGGCCTTGTGATACTTTTGGTGGCCAAAGCCACCATGTTAGGTGTGTCTTGCAAATGTCTGTCAACTGAATTGGGAAGCTCATGGGCTGATGTCTGATGGACCCCTGTAGTGAAAACATCCACTGAAGAACCCTCATGTGATTCCTTGTTAGGGGGGATCCACAGTGATGGAAGCAGCCACAAATCCTAGAAGCTGATGAATCAATCTGGCAGGTGGATCTCTACTTGAAAGGATGTGTAATGCTTGATTCTCTAGGCTTGTCAACCTGCTTGTCTGGGAATTTTGCAATTTCAGCAGCTGCGTCCAAATGCACCCAAATGAACTCTACTGCCTTGACCAGAAAAAGCCTGGATTTGTCTAGATTCACAGTAATGCCCAGAAAAGAGCATAGAAGGAGCAAGAAATCCCTGGCATGTTGGAGAAGATTCTTGCTAGGAGTGGAAATGAGCCAGTCATCTAGGCAGGGGAACACTCAGAACCCTTGCAGTTAGAGATAAGCTGCTACCACTGCCATGCACCTGGTGAACACCTGGGATGCTGTGGTGAGACCAAAGGGCACTGCTGTGAACTGAAAATGACTGGCTCCCAGCCAGTAGTGGATAAAACATCTGGATCACCTGTCCATCACAATATGGTAGTATGCATTCTGAAGGTCTATCGAGCACATCCAGTCATTCTTCCTCAACAAGTGGAGAATGGACTGAACCATACCCATCCAAAACTTTGTCTCTTTGATGTACTGACTGAAATGACTGAGGTCCAAAATGGGTTGAGGTCCTTGTTCTTTTTGGCATCAAAGAGAATCTGGATCTCTGTTGGTCTAGCAGGACCTCCTGGATGACTCGTTTGTTCAGCAACTTTTTTTTTATTTCTATGGCACCTGCTCTTCCTTGAGAGGGTGAAACATCCGGAGTTCCACTGATGATGGGGGGGGGGGGGAGCAAAGGAGGGAAACTAGTCTATGGAAATGATCTTCTGCACTCAACTGTCTTTGGTGATGGATATCCAGGCTTTGGGGTGCAGAGATACATGCCCCCTGACTTCCTCCAAGGAAAGGCAGTCAGGCAAACACTCAGGAGCACTGTGAATGGTTCTAAGAGAATGGACCTCAGAAGCCTCATTTTTATGGTCCTCCTCTGCCATGGGGGTGATGTCCACCATTAAAGTTCCCCCCTCTGCTGCAGATGGTCTATCTCTAAGAATGTCCAAGAAAAACCCTTGGGACTTCTGGAACCACAGTTTCTTGCCAGCTTTCTGTTTCCTGGAGAAGGATCTTTGGGCAATACAAAACTGTATTCCAGTGGAAGATAGGTTTACCCAACTTTCTCCCTCCTTGAAATGATGTCCTTGACTTTTGGTCTGAAGAGTCAAACCATCAAAAGGGGCATTTATAAAGCACATCTTGAAAGGTTCTGCAAAGTCATATAAGTGCATCCAAGCATGTTTCTTTAAGGTAATATCTGTAGCTGATGCTCTGAAGAAACCTTCTGTAGCACTGAAAATCAAGCACATCGAGGCATTGCAATGGGACTGAAGTACTGCCAGTTGTGAGCCTGCCATTTTCTTGGCGTCTGCAGAAATAGTCCATGAAAGAGATTTGGAAAGCTCCTTTGTCAAATCTCATTGAAATCTTTTCACATGTCCCAGACAGTTCAGCACCCTCAAGGCAAAGGACTCTAATGTGTAAACTCACTTCCTAAATCTGTCCAAAGCCCTACAATCCCTTGTTGGGGGATGAGCAGATGAGCTCTGTTCTACCAATTTCTTTTTTGTGGCCTTGTTCCAGTGAACATAATCCTTGGGAGATACAAGAAATTTGTCTGATTTGCATGATATCAGTTCAGCCACATCAGGTTCCTTCCATGCCCACTTTGAGATCAGACTGACCATCTCATCTGTTGTAAAGGTCACCCAAGACACAGCTGGGCTAAACCCAAAGGCCTCAAGGAAACACCGACTCCTCTTGGGGAGGGAGCTCCGGCAGGCCAACTGCCTTTCTGCCTCAAATGTTCGAAGATCTCCCCAAATGAAATGTCCTCAAGGGATGACCTGGTGGACCCTTTCCCTGCATCAAAATCGGTTTCTTCGGTGACAGACTCCTATGAGGAGTCCACATGCCTCCTCTTGCACATATATTTCTGAGGCACCTCTGCAGTGGGGTGTTCTGGCAAGGACTCAGAATATGGATGAGAACCCTGAAAACTGGCTGCCTCAAGGCTTGATGGAATCAACTTGTCCCAAAGTGCTGGATTAGGACCCAAGGGTTTTCAGTGGGGGGGGTGAGGCAGCTGAGCAAGTGAGTTAAGCCTGCTCAGCAGGAAGGAACAACACTCTGTCTACAGCCTTGAAAGCCAATACCAAGGTTGGAACACAAAAAACAACCTGGAAGGAGTCAAGACATCCAGCACAGGTTGGTCTCAGAACTCTGGTCAGCAAGGCTCCAAAGCCAAAGCTGAGTTATCTAGCACCAAAGCCCCAAAGAAAACAGATGGCTCAGAAACCCTAACAGTCGATCTCTCACCCTAAGAGCTGGCACTGATGCTTCAGTTGTGAAAGCCTTCCAAATCTGAGGTGATCAGAACTGGACAGATCAGAGAAGCTCCTGCAGTAAAAGATGACCAGGTCTTCGGATCTGATAAGGGCAACCCTTAGATGCAATTCAAATAAAGGGATCCCAAAGCTGGAGGTCAGATCGAGGTAGGAGTCACTACTGGAATAAGGAAAGCACAGAATCTCATAGGTATGACAGGGGATGGGTACATGCAGGAGCCATGTATTACCTTTTCTTGTAGAAAAGGAGAGTGAAGACTCAAGAATACAGGCCCCAGTGAGAATCTTGGCTTCATATGAGGAGTAAAGGACACAATAACTATCTGATCTAAAAGAGATGTTGAATCTAATGACCTAGGGGGCTTGTAATCCAGTGCCAAGGATGTAACAGAAGATGCAGAGCAGCCAGGACATTTTTTCTTAGCCTCCTTTTCTCTAGACATTTTGCTACCCTCATCCCCTTATGTCTGTCCCAAAACTTATTGGCAGATGGGGAAGCTTGAAAAAGAAGGTGGTGGTGGCAGGAATGAATCTCCTGAAGAGGCTGGGAGAAGTCCCATCAGGACTAATTTAGTATGGTGCTTTGTAATAGCCTTCTGGCCAAAGGCAGTGCAGATGGAGCGGTCTGTATCAAGATGCCCTGCACCAAGGCAACAAACACACCTAACATGTGTATCTGAATCTGGTACTTTGTGGCCACAGGCCACACATTACCCGAAGACAGAGGGTTTCTCATCCATGCTGTGAAGAAAAGAACAGAAAGCACAGTAGGAGTTCCCACAAGAAAAAAATAAGGAAATATCTAACAGATTTAACTTCCTAACAGACTACAACCAGGCAGGAAGAGAAAAGTGGCAATGGAGTGAAGAATCACAGCTGAGAGTAAGGAGAAGAAAATCCTGGAAAAGGAGAGGTGGCCGAAGAGAAATAGTAACACTAGAGGAAATACTCTAGAAGGCAAATAGTTTGACTTATCTGATTTGTTTGTGCAGTGGACGACATCTTACTCTAATGAGCGGCAAATGAGATCTGAGGTCATGTTGGGGGTAGGAGGGTATTATAGGTAAGGGAGGAGTCTGAGCTTTGGATCCTAAGTTTAGAGTAGCCAAAGTCAGATCAGAGGTTGGATCCAAAGACCCATTCAATGAGGATTTGACGGAAGAAATATCAGATCAAATGATAAAATAAATTACACAACATATGTTCACCAGATCAGACCTTGCGGTGTGTAATAATTTACCAGCATTTTTTATGTTACTGTGAACATGTACCACTAAATGTGAGACTCTTCCCCTCCACTTCATCCCTGAAAGCATCCCTGCATAATAAGGATTTCCTAAAAATTCTGTAGAGTTTTGTGCTAATTCATGTCCTCTCCTTCTATCACTCCCAATATCAAAACTCCTCTTTGCTTGCCACAGTGTGTCTACTTCTTCCTCAATTTGCTCCCTAAACATGCTCTATATCATACACCGCAAGTATTTCAAAAGCTACACCGCCTTAATAACACCTTATTGCTTACATCTCCCTACCTTCCTTTCTTCCCATTTGGCTTCTCACTAATATTTTCCATCTAACTTTCCCTCCTAACATGCCCCAATGTAGATCTAAGACATCTTTAGTCACTTTAATGTAATGCAAAGCGTATTACTTAAATAGCATCGTACTATCTGCACAAAGGAACTACTAGATAACCGTATACCATTTGTGTCTATTATTTAGATGATAATATAATGCACTGACTTGCCTCAGGATCAGACTGTGACTGGTAAGTACTCCTTAGGCCAGTTCACTTACCCAGCTGTGAACTGAAAATAAATAAGTAAACAAACAGCCAGAAGGGAAAAGGATTACATAATACTAAGTCTTATGCATGAGCAGGAAAGTCAGGAGTACAGAAGCAAGATAAAACATACTTAACAGATATACAAAAAGGAATTTCGGGAAGGAAGAACAAGTAGGTAGAAAGAAATGGACAGCAGATATATGAGGAATGCGAAACGTCAGACAACAGTAAGAAGTGGAGATGGCCACAGGCAGTACTATGATGCATGAAATACAAGGAAGGGACAGAATACCAAACAACCTGAACATTTTATATAATGTGTCGACTACTGAGGTACATTTTTGTCATTTTATATAATGTGTCGACTACTGAGGTACATTATTGTCATTTTATATAATGTGTCAACTACTGAGGTACATTTTTGTTTCACAGGCTGAAGGCAAATTACACGGATATGTGTGGGCTGGATCATTATTTACTAACTGTGCATCCGAGAAAACAGACCATGAGAGAGAGAGACTGGACAACTGGACACCATTAGTCTCCCTGAAAGGTGATTATAAAATATTAGTTATGCTATTGCAGGAAAGGACCAAGTGCTGGGCTGGTAAGTGCAGTGAGAAGGAAAGCAGAGATACACTTATGCAAGATAAAGATATTTCAGCTAAGAACAGAAGGAAAGGTCACTGGGGCAATGGCAGTAACTAACAGAGTCAAACTATGGTGGGGGATATATTTAATAGGAGTGCTGATAAACTATAGGTTACTAAAGTCAGAAATCTAGTACACAAAAAAGTGCTAACACTGTAGTGGATAGTATCCCAACAGTTTATTATATGTTTCTAAAAACAGCAAAAATGAAAATATCCAAATGGCTACTAGCATGAGTCTTAAAAGTAGCTTTATCACTATTACGAGATTTGTTTAGCTACAGACTAAAACCAACAGAAATTCCTGTCAGTACACATCCAGTAGGCAAACTCAATACTTAAAAAAAACTGACCAACACTTGCAGCTCATATTGAACATCATGAGTACACATTTAATTTAAATTCATGATTTTGTTATTTTAACTTTAGTGCTTTCTAAATATTAATCACAAGTACATTTAAATTGTCATTTCCTTAGTGTAGTATGAACACATAATGTCTATAGCTGCGCTGCAATGTGTCACAGGAAACCATTATTTGGATCTTTTATCATCTGATTATGTCCAACAACTCTGGTTGTACGTATATGGCAGGCACAACTGTTAATTAAAGCTTAATAAATAAAAGCTGTGAAGTATGTGGAATAAACTGTTTAATTTTAAAATAATCAGATTGACATAAATCCTCTGATTTCAGCTATGCATTTGTAGACTGTACTGAATGTAAGAGGAAGAGAAAAGAAATGCTGATGTCTTTAAAGATAAACTTAGAAGTTGCAAATGGAAGATTAACTAAGTAGAGGTGGTGAAGGTGGATGAGTTTAAATACTTGGGATCAACAGTTGAGTAATGGTGAGTGTGGAAGAGAGGTGAAGAAGAGAGTACAGGCAGGATGTGGAGAAGAGTGTCAGGAGTGATTTGTGACACACGAGTACCAGTAAGAGTGAAAGGGAAGGTCTACAAGAGGGTAGTGAGACAAGCTATGTTATATGGGTTGGAGACAGTCGCATTGACAAAAAGGCAAGAGTCAGAGCTTGACGTGGCAGAGCTAAAGATGTTAAGATTTGCACTGGGTGTGACAAGGATGGACAGGATTAGGAATAAGTATATTAGAGGGTCAGCCCAGGTTGGAAGGTTTGGAGACAAAGCCATAGAGGCAAGATTACGTTGGTTTGGATGTGCTGAGGAGGGATGCAGAGTATATTGGGAAAAAGATGCTAAGGATGAAGCTGCCTGGTAACAGGAAAAGAGGAAGGCCTAAGATAAGGTTTACGGATGTGGTGAGAGAGGACATGCAGGTGGTTGGTGTGACAGAGCAAGATGCACAGGATAGGAAGAAATGGAAACAGTTGATCCGCTGTGGTGACCCCTAACGGGAGCAGCCGAAAGAAGAAGAACCTTGACAAAAAAGAGGTGATCCATATTCTATTTACAATTCAAGCAAGTTAACATTTGAACACATGCATATCATTCATATTTTTAGATACCAATGTCATTGTTTATAAGTTCCATGATGATACGTTCCATAGCCTTGCAGACCAGGCTCGTTAGGCTAATGGGGCAGTAGTTTCCGGGGTCTGTGGTGGCTCCCCCTTTGTGGAGTGGGATAACTGTCACTGTGCGCCATTCAGTGGGCACATAGCCTGAGGTGAGGTCATGATTGAACATGGTACTTGGGTGGGGTGCCAGTTCGTTCTGTAGTTCATGTAGAACACAGCCTGGGATGTCGTCAGGTCCCATGGATGCTGTGTTCTTGGCTTCCAAACTCAGGACCCCACCCAGTTCGGGTTTGTAAAAGGCAGATCATGTCTCCTAAACCTGACAGACTTCTTTGAAGCAGTCACCAAAGCCATAGATGAGGGTAAGGTGGTTCACACAGCCTATCTAGATCTCGCCAAGGCTTTTGACACCATCCCCCACTCTGGAATTATAGATAAACTCACTAAACTACGTATAAATCCCTATGTCACAAGATGGGTTGTCAACTGGCTCACTGAAAGAACTGACACTGTGAAAGTAGCAGACTCCAAATCCAGCTTCAGACCAGTGACAAGTGGAGTACCACAGGGTTCAGTCCTGGTCCTCTCCTGTTTGGTATCTACTTCTTTGAAGTACAGGCCAACACAGAAGGTCTTTGGCTAATGAAGTTTGCAGAAGACTGCAAACTAGGAGCCATAATCACAACTCCAAAAGATGTGGACATCCTATAAAAGGGCCTTGCTGAGACAGATGCCTGGTGTCAAAGCCATGGCCTCAAGCTCGATGCCAAAAAGTGCATTGTCATTCCTTTTGGTAAGAACTCAGTACCCATGAACTACCACATAGGTGGTACTACTTAACACCGAAAGTGTGATAAGAGACCTTGGGACACAGGTGGACAGTAGTCTCTCCTTTGATAATCACATTGCCACAGTAGTCAGGAAATCCTTCTATGTGGCACACCTCATCACAAAAGGTTTCTCATCCAGGAAAAAAGAGGTTGTTGTTCCCCTCTACTCGTCACTCATTAGACCCATTATAGAGTACAATGCCCCTTTTGGTATGTACCTCACAAGACATTTACAACAACTGGAAAGGCCACAGAAATACCTCACAAAGAGGATTACCGGCCTCAAAGAGATGCCCTATGCAGACCGTCTCAAAAGACTGCAGCTTTACTCCGTTGCATATCGCCTACTCAGAGGCGATCTCTGCCTAACACACAAAGCTATGTCAAACCCAGAGCTTTTAGACATGCTCCACTTAAAGAAATCCCAATCCCTACGAGCTACACGCTCTAGGGACCTAAACCTCGTCACCACAATAAACAGAACATGCTGGAGGGATAGATTCCTGTCCCAGAGACTTCACATACTCTGGAACAAACTACCTATCTATATCAAACAAAGCTCCTCATTAGCACTGTTCAAGAAAAATCTTGATGATTGGATGGGAGATAGGAAATTCACCCCGGGGATCACTTCTGTGGCTCTGCTCGACAGTGGCACAGGAAAATAATTTTCTTGGGTGGAGAAAGCCAGGGTACCTTTGGCTAGGCTTATATAGGCCCTAGGGCCAATAGCCTAGTACCTACCTATGAACCTATGTAATTCTATATATCTAAACACTTAAAATATTGATAGCCTAAATTTTTAAACTCCTAAATATTGAAGGTTAAAAACATCTAAACACCAAATATTGTCAAAACTGAAGTTATACCTCAGAAAGGTATAAGGGCTTTTCCCACTGTTGCTCAACCCTGGAATTTGCATATATAATTAACAGCGTCTGCTGACTCTATAGGGGAGCTTGACTCCCTACAAAAGCACTGGTTTTAGATGCAGTTAAGTACTGTCAACTTTTAGTGTTTAGACATTTTTAGCTGTCAATACTTTTAGATATTTTTGTGCCAATATTTAGGTTGTTGATATTTAAGTGTTTAAAAAAAAAATTAAAAAAAAAAAAATATATATATATATATATATATATATATATATATATATTTACACACACATACATATATAGATACACACACACACAAATATATATATATATATATATATATATATAATGTAGCAATTCCTACCCAGCTGCAGCATGCATTTCCTTACATTTATGACGCTGACTACAGTTTCCTGCTGCTTGCTTGATTTTGGTTTCACTCACCACTCTGGTAGCAAATATTACTTCAATATCGAAATCAAGTAAAAATGGTTTCCACTATGCTGATACCTGGGCAATCCCACCCTTCTGGTAGAGTAGTTAGTGGTCACTCATGCAGATAATTAGTAAATGGCTTCAGTCTACAACCTTGGGACATGCCTGCCTGCAGGTGTGATGGGAGGTAGAGTCCCTTTGCTGCCAACATGGCAACCTCAGAGTGAAGACAAAGCTGGGAGCTGCAGTCCCACTCAAGAATGGTGCTGGAGGGCAAAGCCCACCATATTAATTTTGTTCTACTGTGTACATTTGGTTAAATAGAGGCCAAATGACTGTTAAATGGAAAATAGAAGTTATGTTCTTACCATAACGTTCCATGTTAGTTGTCTTCTTCTCGCCTTCTTCTTGCTGGATGGGTTCGGAGCCGACCTCGGCTCCACTGCCACTCTAAAAGCTCGAGAGTTGGTTCCACCGGCTCGAGGCTCCCCTTATATCCCACAATGCTAGGCGTGAGTTACCTCAGATCTCATTTGTAAGCTAGGCCCAGCTTATAATAGTAACAGAATAACTATAAACAAAGTCCACCTCTATAAACCAGGGAGAAGAGAAGGATGACCTACATCCTGATCCAGGAAAATATGCACAGCAGCATATAACTAAAGTAAGAGGTGGTAGAAAGAGAGGTCACAATCAAAACTCCTCTAGGTCTGTCCAGGCCAGGGGGAAGGAGGGTGGGACGCAAGAAGAAGCGAAGAAGACAACTAACATGGAACGTTATGGTAAGAACATAACTTCTATATGTTAAGTTGTCTATCTCGCCTTCATTCTTGCTGGATGGGACCGCGTCCCTAGCACCTTGTCCCAGGTGGCCTAACAGAACAGACTCTTGAGAACAGTGGAACCAAAGTTAGCTCTATGCCTAGAAGCTAAATCCAACTTATAATGAGAAATGAAAGTGTGAGGAGTAGCCCAAGTAGCCGCTGCACAAATGGTGTCAATAGGCAGTCTGTCTTGGAAGGCTATAGAAGTAGCCAAAGCTCTGGTAGAATGGGCTTTAGGTTTGTTAGGCAGCTGTTGGTGTCTAATTTCATAAACAAGGGAAATCAGAGATGTTAGCCATCTAGATAATGAAACCTTTGAAACTGAAAGTCCCTTTCTGCCTTCTGCATAAGAGACAAACAGCTGGTCAGATTTTCTGAATTGTTTGGTTCTATCCAAATAGTACCTTAACTGACGATGAACATCTAGCCAATGTAATTTCTGTTCAGACCTGTTAGAATATTCTGGAAAAAACACAGGAAGGTCAATGCTTTGATTTAGGTTAGACGCCGAGGCTATCTTAGGTAAAAAGGACGGGTTGGTTCAGTAAGATACCCTGTCCTTATGGAACAACAGATAAGGAGGTCGACAGCTGAGTGCATGAAGTTCCGAAACTCTTCTAGCTGAAGTAATAGCTACCAGAAAGAGTGTCTTCCATGATAGTAATTTTAAAGAACAGGAGGCTGCAGGTTCGAAAGGGGAAAGAATCAAAGAACTAAGAACTAAATTTAGGTCCCAAGGAGGAGGAGGATTTCTTATAGGAGGTCTGAGAAGAAAAACTCCTTCAAAATGCTTTGCAAAGCTTGTGGGACATTATGGCAGACTCTGAAATGCCCACATGAAAGTTAGAAATAGCTGCCAATTGAACTTTAAGAGTAGATGGAGATGAACCTGCATGGAAGAGTTCAGCTAGAAAATCAAGGACCATTTGGATGGAAGCAGTGAAAGGATCTATGTCCCTTCCTTGAGCCCAATAGGCTAAACGCTTCCACTTACTCAAATAAATCTTTCGAGTGGAAGATTTATGGGAAGCTATCAAAATATCTCGGACAGAGTGAGATATTTGAGGAAGCCTGGCTAAGGTTGGAACTGGAGGAACCAAGCAGTGAGGTTCAGAGAGGGAAGGGAGCGATGAAACTGACCCGACTGATGGATCAAAAGATCTGGAACTAGGTCCAGATGCCAAGGTCGCTCCAACAGAAAATGATGAAGAAAGGGGAACCAAACCTGTCGAGGCCAGTAAGGAGCAATGAGGATCAAGGAGGCCTTCTGAGCGATAGCTTTCTGTATCACTTGAGAGATTAGTGGGAAGGGAGGAAATGCATACAGAAGTCCCCGGGGCCAAACTTGGACTACAGCGTCTCTGCTGGGTTGGCCTGGTAAAGGGAATAGTGTGAAATAATCTCTGCACTTGCTGTTTTGGGGAGTAGCAAAAAGGTTGCAGCAAGGCTGACCCCACTTGAGAAAAATTTCTCTCACAACAGAGTCTTTCAGAGACCACTCGTGAGGCATGAGGATAGCTCTGCTCAATTTGTCCGATTTGATTGGACTTCCGGGATGTGCGTTGCTATCAGAAACCGCTGAGAAGAAATCGCCCATTGCCACAGTCTGAGTGCTTCGACACAGGGGTAGGACCTGGTTCCGCCTTGTTTGTTGATATACCACACTACAGACATATTGTCCGTCTGGATTGCTATCGTTCCCAAGGGAAGAGAGTCTTGAAGGGCTTGCAACGCTAAAAGCACTGCTCTCATCTCTAGAACATTTATGTGCAAGTGGCATTCGTCTGGTTGCCATGTGCCCTGGACAGTTCTGCCCTGATAATGCCCCCCCCACCCGATCAGGGAGGCGTCCGTTGTCAGAGTAGCAACCGGAGGGGAAGGGACAAAGGGTCTTCCCAACAAGAGCTGAGGGGAAGACATCCACCACAGAAGATGATTTCTGCATGTTTGCATAATCATGATGGTGTGGGACATTGGAAGTTGCTGGTATGACCATTGTGTGAAGAGCATCCATTGAAGGATTCTCATGTGGAATCTGGCTAATGGAAGCAGAGGTATGGCAGCCGCCATAATCCCCAACACTTTCAGAACTAACCTGGCTTTGATTCTGTTGCTGCTGAAGAGGAGCGAGACCAGTTTGTGTATGTCTGTTATTCTCTGATCTGTTAATCTCGCAGACATGTTGACTGTGTCTAGATTTGCGCCTATGAAGGTAATAGTATGACAAGGCGACAAAACAGACTTTTCGCAATTTATTGAAATGCCTAAATTTTGACAAATGCGAAAGGTGTAGTCCCTGGCCAATAGAAGAAGATGCTTGGTGGGAGCTGTGAGGAGCCAGTCGTCCAAATATGGAAACACCTGGAATCCTTGACGTCTCAGGTGAGAAGCTACCACTGCCATGCATTTGGTAAACACCAAGGGGGCAGTGGTGAGACCAAAGGGCAGGGCCCTGAATTGAAAATGACTGGTTCCCAGCCTGAAGCGGAGGAATCTTCTGGAGCGTCTGTTCATTTTTATGTGATAGTACGCATCATGAAGGTCTATAGAGCACATCCAGTTTCCCTTTCCCAATAGGGGAAGGATGGACTGCAGCGTGACCATCCGAAATCTTGTTTAATTGACTGACTTGTTCAAGATACTGAGATCCAAAATTGGTCTCCAGTCCCCTGTTTTCTTTGGAACTAAAAAGAACCTGGAGTAGATTCCAGATCCTTGCTGGTCTGCTGGAACTGGCTGTATTGCTCTTTTTGCAAGCAGCTTTGAAATTTCCAAAGCTGCAAGATCCCTTTGAGCGGGTGGAACATCTGGAAGGGATTTTTTTGATTGGTTTGGAATGCAAACGAAGGGAATGGAATAGCCTTCGGAAATGATGGACTGTACCCATTTGTCTTGAGTCAGGGATAGCCAGGCTTCTGGGTACAGAGACAATCTTCCCCCGACTGCCTCCGAAGGTGGGCAGTCGGGCAACACCTCAGGGATGCTGATAGGGCTTATCAGAGAAGGCTTCTCGATTGCCCTGGTTCTGCGGACCCCCCCTGCCTCTAGGGCGATGTCTACCATTGTTGTTCCCCCCTCTGCCTCTGGCGGGGAACCGACTCTGTGCGTCAGGCGAAGTCCCTTGAGATTGTTTATGAACCACATTTTTCCACTTTTCTGGCCTTTGGGGTAAGGCCTAGAAGGAGTGGAGAAACGGACTCCGATGGCAGAAAGAGTCTTGTCATCTGTCTCGCACCTAGTCAAGGTTTCTTTCACTTGAGGACCAAAAAGAGATGATCCATCAAACGGGGAATTAGTGAATGACGTTTTAAAGGGGTCCGCAAAGTTGCATAGCTGCATCCAGGCATGCCTGCGTAAGGCCACACCTGTCCCTGCGGCCCTGCTCGCTCCATCAGCCGCATAAGAGAGGAGGCATGGAGGAGTTAGCTATGGAGTTCAGGGTAGCCAGCTGAGTGTTCATCTTGTCCTGAAAACCCGCAGCCGTAGGATCCTTCAACATGTCACTCGCTTCTTTGATCAAGTCCCTTTGAAGACGAGTAAAATGGCATAGGTAATTCAGCTTAACGCATAGCAAAGGTCGCTGACGAGAACATCCGCTTCCATACCTGTCCATAGACCTAGATTCTTTGTTAGGGGATGAACAGGCACTGAAGGATCAGCTAGTTCCTTCTTGGTGGCAGCAGCTACCACCATAGCATCCACAGAAACACCTTTTGTGAGAAATTGCTTGTCAGTTGGTGCTGTTATAAATTTGGAAGGTCTCCTGGGGGTAGGGTCCACTGAATCAGGAGCCATCCAGGCCTTCTTTGCAACCACCTGCATGAGGGGATCAAAGGGGGGGGACACCCAGGAGGTGGAAGGGCGAGAGCCAAACGCCTCAAGATACACAGATTCATCCTCCGAAGGGTTAAGGGCTGGCCAATTTCCCCTCTGTTTCAGGATCTCTAGAATGTCTGCAAAAGAGACATCTTCAGAAGGGGAACGTGGGGAATCCTCTAAATCTGTGTCAGAGGTGACAGACTCAGGTGAGTCTATGTGCTTCCTCTTACACTTTCTCTTCCTAGGGGGCTCCCCTGCCAATTCAGGGGAGGCCTCGGAAGAGGATGAGATCCCCACAGGGGATTCTTGAGGAGCTAGCTCTCTGCGGTCTGGGATGAGGGAGTGAGTCGACATAACCAAAGGCACCGAAGAGGGAGGGGCGGACGGAGCCAACTATGGAGTCGAACAAGGTTCCAACACACTCCGCATGACCTCGAACGCACCCCTGTCCGGCAGAGCCAGAGGTCCCCGCTCCGAGAAGCTGAGAACCTCCCTCGGCACCGACAGAGATGGCTCCGAGGCCGATGTCGGAGCCGAACTCACCAGCGCCGAAGCACCAAGAGGGAGAGGGGGGTCGGACAAGGGTCCGACGCCACTCACCCCCTCGGAGCCGACGAGGGAAGCCCGGCGCCGAGATTCTTCAAGGGAAGAAATCGGAGCCGACGACTGAGCTGAAGACAATTGTATCGGCTCCGACGCTACCACAGTCTCGGTCCCGAGACGCCCCGGCTCCGAGCTCAAAGGAGTTGGAGGAGGAATATTTATTGGAACTAGTTGAGGCATCGACTGATGAGTCGGACTCTGGAGCATTTGGGCCAGTGCCTCGGACTTCAAAGGTCTACTCACTACCCTCTGGAGGTCGTGATCTGAGAGCCTCGATGACCTGGAGGAGTGAGATCTGTGGCTCCGTTCAGACAGCAAGGGAGACGCTGGAGCCAAATGAACGGAGCCAAGGGACGGTGACCTCGATCTCTTTCTAGATGTCGGCTCCGATGGTCTGATCGGAGCCGACCCAGGAATCTCTAATGCCTCGGCTCCAGTCGGAGCCGAGGAAACCACAGATACTGCAGTCAAAGACTCATCGGCTCCAGCCGGAGCCGATGAAGCAGTAGGCCGAAGCCTTAGGCCTCGACTCTGAAGCTGGAGCCGAGGTCTTGAAGCCTTAGAAGGTTTCCCGATGACACAGAGAGGGAACCTTCAGGCTTGATTAAACCCCTCAAAATGAGTTTATTTTTTCTCCTGCAGGACTCTAGGGCTGAAGCCATGGCATACAGCACAAGAGTCCTGCAGGTGTAAAGGTCCCAGGCAATACACACAAGAAGTGTGACCGTCTGTCAGAGACATTTTCTGACAGCACGAGTCACACTTCTTGAAGCCTGAGACCTTTGTATCCTTGGACATACTCAAGGACCCTAAGTGTAATCACACACAGAAAAAACACACACACACAGATTACACTGATAGGGATTCAACGGAAATATTTAAACTAAAGGTAATTAAGTTAAACTTCCCTAATCAACACATACACACCCTAAGGATAGGGAAGGGAGGGCCCGAAGGCCTTAGGGAAAGAACTATAAGTTCTTTAGAAAAAGGGCTGGATAAAGGATATGAAGGGATAATATCCACTACACTAAGGGGAAAGAAAAATACACTAAGCTAGCTTAAGTCTAAAGAATTTAAACTAGTCTAACTTTTCACTAACCTGGAGCCGGTAGAAAACACACCTCGATCGCTGTAGCGGCAAACGAGATCTGAGGTAACTCACGCCTAGCATTGTGGGATATAAGGGGAGCCTCGAGCCGGTGGAACCATCTCTCGAGCTTTTAGAGTGGCCGAGTCGGAGCAGAGGTCGGCTCCGAACACATCCAGCAAGAATGAAGGCGAGATAGACAACTTAACATCAGTTGTTTTGGCAGGTTCACTTCAATGAAACACAGTACAGAGAATCAGGTTTCAAAAATATCAGACATCTTTGTCCTCCTTATATGCATATCTTTGACTTTCTCACTGTTTCAAATCCAGCCTCCTCATTTTTGTGGTGTCAGATATAATCAGATTCAGAATATTTAAAATATTTTTCTTTATTCAAGAATTATAACAAAGCAAAAATGATACCGTGAGATAAGAGAGGGTGAAATGAAAAGTATTAACTAGTAAACAACAGAACATGTATAAAACACAAGGTTGCACAAAACAAAATACAATGAATGAAGGGAAACACAAATTCCAATATCAAAAGTGAACTGAAATGTTCAGGTTTATATGAAAGCAGTTTTTGAATGCCTGATTATTATGACAAGGAGGTATATTGGTAGCACAATACCCTTTAGACTTGGCAAGTGAATTATACTGCTTTAAGATTTTATACATACATACATATATATATATATATATATATATATATATATACACACACATACACATACACACACACACACACACACATCATACATACAATGCCTCTGCTTTTTAGAAAAATGTCTCTACAATGTATTTTTTACAGTTTACAGACATGACCTGTCAACTGTCTGCACTCTGAAGAATTTCACTCAAGTAAATGTTAAAAAAATATAACCTTCCTTAGATCTCTGACACTGGGCTTCTTGAAAACACACAAATGTCCAAAACAGAAAGATAAAGCCTCTGGAGAGCTAAAAAAGTAATCTATAATGAAATGTAAATTCAGAATTATGGTCATCAGATGATCTTCCTGTGAAATTAAAAAAATGAAGTTCAAAAATAGGCAATAGATGGTTCACCTGGTTTACAAACCCTACTTCCCCTTTGCTGTCCTCAGGCACCAACAACTTCAAACAAAAGTGGCCAGGAAGTGGAGTGCACTGTATGGGAGAACTGCGAATATGCACCATGAATTCAGATGGACATCACAGTTAAGGTCTGATGATTCCTTCAACCAACACAGCAGCACAAGAACTACTGTGATAATATGCACCATGAATTCAGATGGACATCACAGTTACGGTCTGATGATTCCTTCAACAAACACAGCAGCACAAGAACTACTGTGATAATATGCACCATGAATTCAGATGGACATCACAGTTACAGTCTGATGATTCCTTCAACAAACACAGCAGCACAAGAACTACTGTGATAATATGCACCATGAATTCAGATGGACATCACAGTTATGGTCTGCTGATTCCTTCAAGAAACACGGCAGCACAAGAACTACTGTGATAATATGCACCATGAATTCAGATGGACATCACAGTTACGGTCTGATGATTCCTTCAACAAACACAGCAGCACAAGAACTACTGTGATAATATGCACCATGAATTCAGATGGACATCACAGTTACGGTCTGATGATTCCTTCAACAAACACAGCAGCACAAGAACTACTGTGATAATATGCACCATGAATTCAGATGGACATCACAGTTACGGTCTGATGATTCCTTCAACAAACACAGCAGCACAAGAACTACTGTGATAATATGCACCATGAATTCACACGAACATCACAGTTACTACTGTGACAATATGCACCATGAATTCACAAGGACATCACAGTTACGGTACAAGAACTACTGTGATAATATGCACCACGAATTCACACGGACATCACAGTTACGGTACAAGAACTACTGTGATAATATGCACCATGAATTCACACGGACATCACAGTTACGGTACAAGAACTAATGTGATAATATGCACCATGAACTCACACGAACATCACAGTTACTACTGTGACAATATGCACCACGAATTCACACTGACATCACAGTTACTGTACAAGAACTACTGTGATAATATGCACCATGAATTCACACGGACATCACAGTTACAGTACAAGAACTACTGTGATAATATGCACCATGAACTCACACGAACATCACAGTTACGGTACAAGAACTAATGTGATAATATGCACCATGAATTCAAAATGACACTGCATTTACTGTCTGATGATTCCTTCAACAAACACAGCAATATAGGAATTACTGGGTAGAAAATAGAATATATAGATACATCATCAAACAGGTAATGAAAAGAAGTCAAAGGAAGCGATACACCCCCTAAAGACACCTTTAATCTTGGTACATAAAGTAATGCATGCAGTTCTATGGCTCCTAATCTTATGCAAAACAACATAATCACATAATACACTGCAACATAGCTATATATGCACTCTGCAAGTATAGCAATTTGTTATTAAATTTCACATTTTTTCTTACTCGTGACTATTGAAACTTTCACTACAAAGGCTGCATCTTATGGGGATAACCCAGTGGTAAACAAAGGAAAATATGCCCATTTCTATGCTATGAAACCATCCTGCTGTAAGCATAACTCCACTGTAACTAACAAGTGCATGAAACTAGATCACATAATTTCCATTTAAGTATACTTGAACTAAAACTAATATTTTGCAAACTGCAAAATGCACAAAATCTGAGGAGAAAACATTTTTTGCAGGAAGCCAAGCCTCTCTCATCCTACAAGAGCTGTGCTCCCTATCTGTACCTCCTTATTTTATTATGCCCATAATAGGATATCATCCAACTCAGAGAAAGCTCGATGGGTTAAAACACAAAACTACTGCTTCACACTTCATCCAACATGCTGCAATCTCACACTACAGTTTTCAGCTTTAGCTTCCAGTTAACAATGCTACCATAAAGAATGGGCAAGCAACGATCAATCTAACAAGCTTGAGCAAAATTAAAGCAAGCAATCAGGTTTCAAACATCAGATAGAAACCTAAGGAAAGCCAAAGCCAGCCCTGTCAGTACATTACATTAAGGAGGAGATCACATCATTGCAGCTAAGTTTCTACAGACTTACGTTTTAAATGTTTGTAAGAGCAGTTCAAGAATTTCTCATGAATTCAGCTCTCCTACTACAAAACTTTACATTACCTCAATTAAGCATGAGAATATAGGTGCAAAGCATTTGTAAATATCTGTGCATTTGGATAAGCAATAAATTAACTACTTCCAAGTGTAGACAAGCTCTATGCAAAACTCATAACATAGAATTTCAAAGTTTTCAACCTTCTACAGAGTTCTGCTACAGTTACAAAGATGCAAATTTACACTACTGCATAAACCCTTCTGAACTATGACAGCATGTATAGAAGTTATTCACTCTCACCTTCGACTCCTGTTTGTACTTTAAAAGTTTATGGTTAATCATATTTTCAGAACAATAATAGAACAAATTGTGCTTAAGTTATATTAGAAAGCCACACAATCATAAATGTGGTGGTATAATATTTTAAATTAACTCATTCTTATTAATATTTACTTCAGATTAGGAGATTTTAAAGCTTTATCTTTGAAAATACAAAGCCCAATTAAATACCTTCATCTTGAAAATAAGGCTGCACAATATTTCCAGATGTGTATCACCTGTGTCAGAAAATGTCAACATAAAAGCGTTTTTATGCTTTCTTCACTCAGCAACTCTCAAGCTTTCTAGTTACTCCTAAACTGGTGATCTGCAGCTAAAATCATTAACAATTTGTACACTCTCCTTTTTCATGATCAGCCCATATACTGAATCCTTTATCTAATAAATTATTCAGTGTTCTTATAAAATCATACAGCATGACAGTTAAGGAAGCAAAGCACATCTGACACCCCCCTAAATCTGTTAATTATGACAATATCAACCCTTCTTCATGTATGTCCAGCCTGACTTCTCATTCCCATGACAAGGTTTCACTTAGGCCTATTTAAAAATTATTTATCCTTCCAAAGGTATACCATACTGCATTATTCCTACAAATATTTTTTCCTGACAGAAATTGCTCGGATATCTAATTTGCACTTCAAGGTAATGGTTTCTCATGTGCCGTACCTCCACATCTTCATCTCATGACTTTCCGATTTCAGTTATTCTTATTTTTCATGATAATTAATCCAGACATAATACAACACTATCACTACCAAAACAGGAATACAAGTCCAATTTATTTTATCTTTTTGTACAATGATTCATCCTTCCATTGTATTTACTTAGGTTCACATTACACAAGCGCACTATCAACTATGGTATGATCTTTGGATTTCACATATTTTTCCTTTAATTCATTTCTTAAATGTTTTTCAACAATGCATTCCTTGTTTTTGCAACGTATCTCAAAATTAGCTACTTACACATTAATATTTCAGATAATGCTCATATACATAAAATATTTTTATTTGTCACAGCCTTTGTGAAGCTGCATCTTATGCAAGCATTTTTGTAAATTACTGATCACACTCCTTTGTTACTGTTTACCCAGGACATGGCAGAACAGGGTCCCATCAGCAGTCCACCTGCCCAGTTACCAAACAAAAATAAATGCTGCTAACTGGCACAAGTGCCAGTTTTCACTGCCCTGGGAGAACTGTATGGTTATGTGACATGTTCAGAGTCACACTTCGACACGTGAAATTTGACAGAATGAGGCACACTGACAGCTCACAACCTTAACCTTAAGAGCTATGCTGCCAGACAAGAGATGAAGTACATATTCCTGGGATAATTCTACACTTCTTGCCCCTTGTGAAAACATCCCTGCAGCTTCTGACATTCCTGGAAAATGTTCCCATTCTTCAACCTCAGCTTCTGACATTCCTGGAAAATGTTCCCATTCTTCAACCTCAGAGTGTGTGTGTGTGTGTGTGTGTGTGTGTGTGTGTGTGTGTGTGTGTGTGTGTGTCTGTGTGTGTGTGTGTCTTTCTAGCAAGTACTCTGTTACTTTAGAGCTGCATTCTAGTGTCACACAAGATCAAGGACCTCACAATAGCAAGTGACAATTACTGATGCTTACTGGGTCTTTCACTCAACCACTCTCACTGCATGTATCAGGTTCACTGGTTCATCTCGTGTAAAGTCTTTCACTGGTCTCCTTTGGTTATTTTACACACTAAGCTATCCTATGTTATCTTCTACTTTTTGTAATATATGGAAACAAATAGAATACTAAGGCAAATGTTGGATAACAGAGCAGGTGTTCCATTGCCATCAGTTACCCACAGTGCAGAGGTAAGATATGCTGAGCTACCACTCACTGACTTACTGCATTGGTAATGTAACAGTGAAAGTATAATGTTCTGAAAAAGATAAGACTGGCAAGATACCAATACAGCTCAAACATCTTCTCTCATAAGCATACATCTATTTATCTACTTATTCAAAAACCCACACACTATATATATTACATAATATCAACACACCCACATATGTATGCACTTGTGTGTATGTGTTAAGTTCCTGTTTGTAAGGTTTTAGCTTTAAATATTTTGAATTCTGATTTTTCTTAAAGCTGGAGTCCTGCATGCCAACAGGATCCAACCACTTAACTTTATAGCCTTAAAGATTCTACCTTGAGATTCCTGAGTTTCTCATCTTCCTTCCTGGTGTACCTTAAATCCAGTTATCCTAACATATCTGGAACAGGAACTCTACAACAGATATCAGAAGAGGGAAAGATGGACAATCCCACCCCTTGAATTAATTTGGCATCAATCTGTCTGTCTCTGGCAGGTCCTGGCAGAAGTGGATTCTTTGAGGAACAGGAGTGACCAGGAGGTCATTTGAGGGTGGATCTTCAGCCTGGTTGTGTTTATCATTTTGTTTTTTCCTCAACAGCAAGAGAAATGGTGCCACACTGTTGTATATTCATTTCTGTGCAAACATTGCGTGTGTGTGTGTGTGTGTGTGTGTGTGTGTGTGTGTGTGTGTGTGTGTGTGTAAAACAGAGTGGTAACATCCCTAATCTACTAGGCAACATTACAATCATTCTCCCATTTGCTGACAACACAGAGTAACCTTTAACTCTACTTGTTTAATTTTGAGTCATCTCTACTGACTAGCGTCTACTGCACCTTCAGCAACACAACTGATCTCCTTAACTCTGCACCACAGACAAACTTTTTTACGTATTTACTGACTGTTACATTACTTATGGGCTGTTATGCATTTAGCAGAATGATCAGTAAGTATAGATGTGTTGCTTCATGGACAGCTTTGAAGTACTATCAAGAATAAGTGATTTTGTCTCATGCTCATACTCACAAAACAAGCAACCAGAGTGTGAGGGAATCAAATCAAGTTTATAGGAGCCAGGTAGCAAATTTCTAACCTTAACATTCTGTACTATACAGCCAGTCCAGTCTGCATGAAAATCTGTGCATGATACAGGAAAAACAGCACAGAGATGATGTGATATATTTCACTGGACCAATACAGGTTTTACAGTTACCTGAACTTTCAAACTCACAAGTGCCTTTTGTCTGTGATTAATAACTTACCAATGTTGGATACAGTGCCTTGTGTACAAATGTTTGTTGGGATCCAGAAGACAAAAATGGCTATGAATGTTCACTGCTGGTACTTGGCAATATAAAACAATGGGCCCAATTCCAAAAGACTTGCTCCCAGTGTAAGGGAACACACACTGAGAGCAGGTGTTTTGGAATCTGGCCCCCAGAGCAAGCCTGTTTATAGACAAGCCTTACATCAAACTAAGTCACTTATGCTGACAGCAAGTCTTTCGGAATCTGGGCAGACTTACACTGAGAGCAGCTCTTCCGTAATCTGGCCCATTATCTATGAAATTATTTAAGGCTTCCTCCAAAATTTCTCAAAGTTTTATGACTCCTAATACAAGCAGTACAGAATGCACTTAGATGATTTCATGCAGCTAACACCTTTGTAACTTTATCTTCATGTATTTTCATTGCAGATTACTCTCTAAATTTGGGGGTAAGCACACAAATTCAATGATAGAAAAAGCTGCTATTTTGGAAAAATAAATCTGAATTTTCTTACACATATAATGACAGCTCAATAAAGATATGCTCTTCTGCTGCATTCATCACCCTAACAGCAGCCATATACTCACTCCTAATAATATTGAAATGTAATGTGCAGCACTGTCACTGTCACGTGCATTAATAACCCTGCACCCTTACTATACAACATTATTCTCCAATGTTATAAACAAACATTAATTTAAACAAATGATAACATTTTTGATCAGGGAAAGAGTATCCTCAGTATTCTACTGGCTACTGGTGAGAATAATATTCAGCACATCACTGTCTTAGCACTGATAGGAAATTCTGACAATGATTCTAGCACAATTCAAAGATATACCTAGCAGGGAACTTAATCTAATTGTCAACAGGAAACTATAATACAGTTATAGCAAGGACATTCTGCACTGGACCTGGATTGCTTTGTTGAGATATGTTGGGATTTTTTTTTTATACCAAGTAAGCTAACTTGTACAGAACCTTATGATCATAAAGTTAATCTTACTGTCCTTAAATATTTAAAGAAATCCTTATGGTAGAACAGTAGTATTAATACACTTTATAAGACAAAGAAACACACTTATTCTGTTTTGAGACCGTCTCTCTCCCTCCCCCTCCGTCTCAGTCTCTCTCTCTTTCTAATGTATATGAAGATATGTGCTGATTCATCTCCAAAGAATTCCGGGTAGAAATTTAGAAAAAAAGTATTCTGGACATGCAAGCCTATACTTATCCTGTATATAAAGTAACAGGGGCTCTAAAGTTCCCTTCCATAGCATCAAGAAAATATAATGTCCTTTATTTACTATGTTAGTAGTATGTTTGGCGTTAAGTAAAGGCAAGAAAAACATCTACATAGTTATCACAGTATACCCGGGGTAATCATTTTTACTAAAGCAGGAAGTGAAGGGTATTCTCCTTTGGTTATTAAACCATTCTCTTACTCTCTTCAACACCACTTCAGTCTTCCTTCTTGGAAAATGCCAAAAATTCTCTCTATTTATAAGGGAAGTGTTAGAACAGAGAACAGAAACTGCTGTTAAAAGGAATAATTAACATTGCATATAAAATGTTGCACAATAACTATAGGAATGAATCAGAGGAGGTCAAAAAAGATTGGGAAGAGAGATTACATAAGCGATTCACAAAAAAAAAATGAAAAGACATATGTATGGCTCCCAAATATGCAACAAAGTCTAGAAGATTTTGGCATGACATATGATCATGTCAAGCACCCAAGCAAAACAAACACTGCTCGTGACTGTCTTTATGGGGGAATCTGTTTCCCACACTGACATTTTCCCTTTCTAGATGACGTGTACCCTTACAACAAAAGTAAAGAAATCAGGGATTAGATAAAACCCCAAAGGGGCACTTATCTGAAACAGTTTGATAACCAGCAGATGAAAGAAGTGTTCAGACTGCCAATCGAAGATGGCATTTGGACTGGTGGCAAAGTTGTTGTGAGGCAGGTACATCTATACATCACCTTTATGCCCTATGTCATTAGCAGCGAGCATATGTGTGATGTATGACATCCTTAAAATCCTAAGACTTTGGTGTAATGGTTAGACATTGGGCTGCCCTTAGCAGGGGATCCCTTGAGTAAGGAATACTGCAAAAGTGTTGAGAAAAGACATCTGCTTTGTCAGGGATGGCCTGCATCTATCTCCCCATGGCTTTCATACACTGGCTAAAACCGTGTTCACCCATATAGTGTTTTTTTTTAGAGAATGTCAGTCTCCAAAAGCTCCAAACATAACAAAAGAGAATCCAGATAACATAATGAAACTAATGCACAATGTTAGGAGCCTCAACAAAGCTCCACTCCCTACAGGCACTGCTTACCCTGGAATGCAATGATGTTCAGGCCCACTGAACTAGACAAAAAAACTAAAGGCAGTGATGTTTCTATAGTCAAAATCAAAATTTTACCTCCAGACTCATGAGACAGGATAATGACCTGGAACTCCTCCATGTCCAACTTGACATTAACAAAACCCCATATCACATTACTGCTAACAACAAGGCCCCCCCCCCACTATGCCTCTCTTGGCTCATACCAACTACTTGACTAGTATGGAGTCCCTTAGACCAAACACCATTCTCTTAAGGGAGTTCAACTATCCTCCCATCAACTGGGAGACTTGTACATCCAATAACATTTATGCCCAGAGATTCCTGGTCTTGCATAAATACAAACTGTCTGGACCAGTTAGCCTGCACTCCAACAAGGGATGACAAAATCCTGGACTTGGTCCTCACGAATAGGGCAGCTCTGTAACTTCCTTCCTAGTAAATGTGGACCATAAATTAATCACATTTATCACAAAACTAAACTTACTAGTATCTTTAAATACCTCAGTATTCACATATTATGGGAAGGCTAATCTATAAAACTCAATGATGACCTGCCTAAATTCAACATCCCCTTCCAATCTGATGACCCCACTGCATATGGAGAATTCTTTACCACTAAATTCTATGCAGATGTGAATATCTGTATATATGCATCTTATCCCAATAAAAGTAAATACAATGCCAAATTTAAAAATAAGCCTGTGGTGTAAACCAGACGAACAGGTTCTACAATAAAAGAAAAAGACAAACTAATTTCATGTAATAATAAATGTAGTTTTCTAATTGTTAAAAACACTCATGGAAAACTTAACAAGGACTTCGATCACCAATCAGATCAACAAAAGCTACACGCCCATCCTGAAATCTCACAAGAACAAGTCCTCAAAGCACTTTCTAAGGTCAAGAACATGGATTTTATATGGCCAGATAACATACTTGTCTGAAACAGCACCTTTCAAAATCATTACAGAGGCTATTCAGTATCAGCTTCCAAACAGGCTTTGTGCCAGACAAATGGAGGATAGCACAAGTCATCCTCCTGCACAAATGTGGGGTATCAGTAGACCCCAGGTAATTATACACTCATAAGTCTCACCATCCTCATCTGTAAGGCTATGAAGAACATTATGGAAATAATAAATAAGGACAAAGGTAACCTATGAACTCTTGACCCAAGCCACCATGTCTATGTTAAGTGTAAAACCTGCCTGTTTAAGCCGGTTGACTTCTTCAAAATGTTAATGAAGCAACAAATAAGAGAAAAATCAATACACACAGCATATCTAGACCTCGCAAAGACTTCTGATACCATTCCACATTCAGGTATTGTTGATAAAATCTTTCCGTTAAATGTTAATCCCTATGTGACTCATGGGATAGCAAACTGACTCAAAAACAGAACCCAGGAAATTAGGGTAGGTGGCTCTACCTACTCCTAAAGACTTGTCACCAGTGACACACCTCCAGGGTTCATTGCTTGGGTCACTCCTTTTAGGCATTTACTTATCAGAGATCAAAACTAATGATAAGGGTTTACATGATGACTGTAAAGTTGGTGCTATCATAAACTCTCCTGAGGTCTCCAGAATCCTCCGAGACTGCCTTTCTCATACAAACAGCAGATCCCATAACCATGGACTAAACTAAATGCCAAAAAAATGTGTAATAATCTCCTTCAGCAAAAAAAGATGCCCTCTGTAACCATCACATCAACAACACACCTAAAATTGATCCAATAGCTCAGAACCTGGGAACCTATATGGACAATTGTCTGTCCTTTGATAGCCATGAGTCCACTTTTGCAAGACAGTCCTTTCTCATTGCACAGCTCATTTGTAAGAATATGGTGTCCAGTGCAAGGAATGTGATCATTATACTGTATTTGGCACTTAAGCATATCATTGAGTACAATGCCCCATTTGCTATGTATTTGTCCAAACACTTAACACAACATGAACAACCACAATACTGTCTCCTCAAGAAAATCAAGGGCACAAAGCATAAAACCTACACTGGCCGTCTCAAAGCCGAATTCATCTTCTTGGTATCGCACAGGCTACTGAGGAATAATCTCTGCCTCACAAACACAGCTTCAACAGTCCCTGCATTCTCAGACCAACTGCACATCTGCAAGTCCAGGAGTAGCATAAACACCTGCTCAAGAGATCGTAATCTTTTCTACAGCATAAATAGAATACTTTTGAGTGTTAGAAATGCTTCACAGAGAATACCACTTCTTTGGAACACTCTTCCCTGTCACATAAAGCAAAGTACTTTCCTTATTCTTTTCAAATGTAATCTGGACAGATTGATAGAAAACTCCAAATTCAAATGTGGGTTACTACACTTGACCCTTATGGATAGGGGGTAGAATAAATATTCTGTCAGGCAGAGCTAGGCTTGTAAAGATTCTCACGGGTCTGCACAGATTTTAACTGCAAGCATAGAAAAACAGATTTACAACACAAGACTGTTAATTACTGCTACGGTATTAAAAAGGGGTAAATTGGCAGTTAAACAGGCTTTTACACCAGTACAACTAATAATGTCCAGTCGGTAATTTGGGGCCGAATGTGATGCTAAACATCTAGGAGACTGACAGGCTTAAGCCAGATTGAAATGTTATAACTAACTGGCAGGACAGCAGGCATGAAAACAGTTACTGAAATATACTGATGACACTGACACAACATATACACTGCTACATACTGTTGTTGATTTATATATACACTGCTACATACTGTTGTTGATTTATATATACACTGCTACATACTGTTGTTGATTTATATAGACACTGCTACATACTGTTGTTGATTTATATATACACTGCTACAGACTGTTGTTGATTTATATATACACTGCTACAGACTGTTGATTTATATATACACTGCTACAGACTGTTGATTTATATATACACTGCTACATTCTGTTGTTGATTTATATATACACTGCTACATACTGTTGTTGATTTATATATACACTGCTACATTCTGTTGTTGATTTATATATACACTGCTACATACTGTTGTTGATTTATATATATACACTGCTGCATACTGTTCTTGATTTATACATATATATATATATATATATATATATACACTGCTACATACTGTTGTTGATTTGAACCAAACGACATGCTTGAAAATAATGTAGCACTTCACGGCTGCATATTCTGTTCCTAACAAAATCATACACCTCCATACAAACATTATAACAGTATTTTCTTAAAAAACAGCATTAAAATACCTTTGAGAGGTCCCTAAAGTTGCCTGGTAGGGTCAAATCCAGCTCTTCTGATTCGTAGTTTGTTAAAACCCATGGAAACACAGGATACTGGTTTAAGTCATTGTAAGTACGCCCTGGAGAAAAGGAATAGAGTGTTATACTGCAATTGGTGTGATCGTGTGTGCTAAAAACAGGAAACAGTACATAAAAAGAATACACAGATGCATAAATCAAGGCCTTGTTACGTAAAATGCATTATAATAATCAAAACTCCTTTTGTAAAATTATATATATATATATATATATATATATATACATATACATATATATATATATATATATATATATATATATATATATATATATATATGGGTCTACTGCTTACATTTGGTTGAAAATTATTTCAGGCAGCCCATTTCACTGAAAATGCATTTCACTGAAAACCCATTTGGTCGAAAATGGAATATATCCCCTGCTCCACTGCAGTGCGACCCTGGAGTGAGAATATAAAGTAAGAGGGGGTGTGGGGGGTGTAGCACCCCACATAATTGCAATGTATGCACTATTGTATACGTGTATCCATTAAAAATACATTGAAACATATAACGTCAGTAACAACTAGTTGAAAAATGTGGGGGGCTTCGCACTCCACACCCCCTAATGTGGGGGGCTGTGCCTTCCACACACACCCTTACTTTATATTATCACCCAGGGTCACACTGCAATAGGGCACTTCACTTCAATGGCTCTGCTGGACAGAGGCACAGGGAACTAAGCTAAGGGGGCAGCGAAAGCCAACACATTCTGGCTAATCTTATAAATGCCTTCGGGCAGATAGCCTAGTACTTACCTATCAACCTATAAATTCCCATTTTCGACCAAATGGAATTAACCAAATGAGCTTTCAATCAAATGAGCTTTCAGTGAAGTGGGCTGCCTGAAATCATTTTCGACCAAATGTAATTCGACTAAAAGCAGTAGACCAAAATATATATATATATATATATATATATATATATATATATATATATATATATATATAATAGAGCATTACTGTAAAATCAGAAAAGATCAAAAACTATTAAAATTAGAAAGCCAGTTTCATATCATCATCATGTAGATGTTAATGATTTTAAACCATAAGCTAAATTATATCTTCAGCTGTTAACAGGCACTCACTAGAGCATATGCATATAAAATACACTGCAATAAATCAGTGCTTTCCTAAAGACTTGAACTCAGGCTCACTATATCTTCCTTCCAGCCTGAGTTTATTTATGTTATAAAAATGTTAAGTACTTCTTGAGAGCACCTGATGCAAAATAAAGGATGTAGTGTTAATTCTGGGTGAACAGTTCCCAAAAGCAGAAAATGTGAGCAGTAGTCTGTGATCTACATAAATACATGCATTTGAAGTTTATTAAAGTAACCAAATGCCCTTGTCAGGTGATCGGGTGATTTTATGGGAAACAAAAATAAATTAATGTACAATTCTTTTCAAGTGTTTTCCTCCACGTTCCATCACTTTATAAACTACTTTTGTGAAGTTTGCAAAGGGGATATAAGGCACTGAGCTAATACCACCGTTTCTTTCACAAAGACCCATCTCACATTTGCATACTGTTTAGCAGTAACAGGATAACTACATTTTTTATTATCTACTATACGAATGTTCAGTATCAGGAAATAAATTTACACTTATAGAGACTAGCTCTTTCTGTGCAATGTAGGAAACTGCATTATTGCTCAAATACATCAATAAAATATTACTGATCACATTATAAAAGCATACAAAAACTAAAGTTCAGTGAAGAAATCATTTTAAACACCTTTATTAAATTATCACTTAAGACATTGACAAAAAGTCTTTAACAGATAAAAAAAAAAAAACATAACATTTTTCCATATAAATACATTATACATCACATATCTCTTCTTTCTTTTTAACTAACATTACATACACTGCTGAATTCCTGCTTCCCTTAAACCTCACTCCTCCTCCTGAACATTATTCTGCATGTATTATCACAATTTCCATTTATTTCAAGGTAACTTGCTCCTTCTCTTCTAAAGATACCTCTTCCAGTTATTTCATCTATTTTATAGTATTCAGTACTTCATATATAGCTGGTTTAGACTTTGATTTCTATTTTTATTAATTTTTTTGGTAGCCTACAGTACTAAACTTAGTAAAGTCTTACTATGTCTAGACAATTCGGATCCTGTGTCCCAACTCAAAAAATAATTTCCTTAGTTATAGCCATTTTTTCACCCAATATTTCTGACACAATATTTTGTAGGGATTTTTTTTAAATTAATCTGTGAACTCGTTACACTCCCAAAAAGTGTTTCCAGCTACCTCTTTCTTCCCCATCACACCACCGATCTACTTGAGGAAACATTCCTTGAAGTCTGCTTGGGAACCAGTCATCCCCATAAGGAAACACTTGGAATACCTGTAGTTATAGAAAAGTTGCCACTGCCGCCATGCATTTGGTAAACATCCAGAGGGCTGTGGAGAGGCCAAAGGGCAATACCATGAACGAGTAATGACTGGCTCCCAGCTGGAAGCGAAGATGCTTCCTGGAGTGCCTGTCCATTTTCATGTGGTAGCAAGCATCCTGAAGATCTATAAAGCACATCCAGTCAATTCTCTTCATCAGTGGAAGGACTGACTGAACCGGGGCCATCCAGAATTTTGTTTGTACAAAAAATTTGTTCAACTAACTTAGATCCAAAACTTGCCTTAGGTTTTTCTTTGGCACTGAAAATAATTTGGATCCCCTCTGGTCTGGTGGAACCTCTTGGATTACTACATTTTAGGAGCTTTTCTATTTCTGAAGCAGCAAATTCCCTTTACCAGAGTGGGGCATCAGAAATTTTCTTTTGAGCAGGGGGAAGTAGTGTGAGTTGGAATGAAGTAGCCTCTGGTTATTATTGTCTGCACCCATTTGTTCCAGGTTATAGTTGTCCAGGCTGTGGCTTACAAAGACAAGTGCCCCCCAACTGCCTCCAGAGTAGGACAGTTGGGTAACCTCTCAGAAGCAATGATAGGGCTTCTCAGAGAAAGGACCTCTGAAGTCCTGATTTTGCGGACCATCTCTGCCTCTCGGGCGACATCCATTAACAGTGTTTTCCCCTCTACCACGGGAAGCTCGCTATCAAGAAGTGTCAGATGAAAATCCCTGAGATTTTCTGAACCACAATCTCTCCCCCGCTTTTGATTTTTACAGAAAGTCCTCTGGAGGGTCAAGAATTTGATTCCTATTGCAGACAGAGATTTGCCATCTTGTTTGATTCTGGAAATATTTTTTTTAACTTCTGGACCAAAAAGAATTGATCTATCATAAGTGCCATTAATGAAGGATGTCTTGAAGTGCTCCACAAAATCACAAAGCCACATGCAGGCATGCCTTCTGATGGAAATACCAGTGTCAACTGCTCTAGACACCTCTTCTATGGCATTAGATACAAGGCGCACAAATGCAATAGACAAGGAAAGTAGGGCAGCCATCTCTGAAGCAAGGGTCTTTTTCTGATCTGCAGATAAGGTTCCTGGAAAAGAAGTGGAAATCTCCTTGACCAAATCGCTTTCAAAACATGTGAAATGTGCCAGATAGATAAGCACTGAGTGTGAGATTCTCAATTCAGCAGTTGGACAGAGGAGCTCTCAGATTTCCTTCTTTGTGGCTGCCACTGCAACCACCACCATATAATCTACTGTTGGGCCTTTGTTCCAGTGTAAAAGTTCCTTGGAAGCCACAATGAACTTGTCTGGCTTCTTGGGAATGGGTTCAACGGTATCAGGTTCCTTCCATGCCTAGGATGCGATAAGGTCTACCAGCTTATCCATGGGGGTTACGACCCAAGAAGTAGTTGGGCCAGAACCAAAACCCTTGAAGAAGACCAATGCCTCAGAAGAAGGTGTTTGGGAAGACCAATCCCTTCAAGGATCTTTCTGAACAAGGCATCCTCAAGGGGGGATCTGGGGGAACCTTCTCTCTCATTGAAATCGGTATCAGTGGCTGGAAATTTCTCAGCAAAATCCAAGTGCCTCCACTTCTAGCTGCATTTTCTGGGAACCTCTTCCATGGGTTGCTAGTGTAAGTTATCAGAAACATACAAGGACTCACACTGGAGGACAAGATCAAGGCTCTCAAAAAATGGATGCCCTGATAGGACCAGAAAAGCAGGCTGCAGACCCTGGGAGATCCTATGGGGGATGGGTTGGATCTGACTGAGAAGGAGATCTTGCCCTTGGTTGAGACAGCACTCTCGTAAAGGCAGAACTCGTAACAGTTTGAGGGAGCTTACCCATCAGGTCCAAAACCCAGGCAGAAACTCAACCCTGGAAGCAGCCCAGCTCATATCTGAGGCAGTTGCCAGAACTGAGCCGTCAAGCACCGAAGCTCTTAACAGAAAGAAGGGATCCGAGGATCCTGGATCCAAACCCAACCTGCTGGAGTCAATGCAGACACTATGTCTCCAGATGGCTCCAACAATATTGGAGCTGACCTCGACAGAGAACCGACTGGAGTTGAGGAAACATGAAGTCTCAGCTATTATGCAGCTCTACCTGGGCAAGGGTTGAATCCAAGATCTCTCATCCAGAAGGTCAGATCAGAGGAAAAGCCATCAATGGATGCCAGGGAAAGGTGTCTATATTGGATCCAACCGAAATCGGAGCCAGTAGTAACTCCAACTGGATCTGGGTCCATAGAAAAATGCTGCATCAATCAGTCCACATTGGTTTTGGTAAGACTCCTGGACAATTTGACTTATATGAGAGATGACGCCAGGGAAGGAGGTCTGAAGTAAGGACAATGTTCTTGCAGAATGGAATATCTAAGCTGCAGTGATGCACAATCTAGTGTGAACCCAAAAGTCATAAGGCCTAAGGCAATCAGATCTAATGGAGGCACTGGATCTAAAGATTTAGCTACCTTAGCAGCTGGCGCAAAAGGAATGGTCAGATCTGGGGAGCATTTCCTCAAGGATTTCTATTTTTCAGAAGAAGGTCTGTCATTTGATTTAGTCAAAGCAACAGAAGGGGACAAAGTCCCAGGTTTTCCAGAGAAGTCTTCGTACCAGGTGAAGATTAGATGAAACTCTTCAGTATCAATTTGTTTTTTCTCTCTACCAGTGCTCTCTGACCAAAACCTTCACATATGGAGTAGGTAACATCGAGAAGAGCAGGACCAAGACAGTATACACATTTGCCATGTGCATCTGGATTTAGCAATTTGTGTGAACATTGCACACATTTTTAAATCCTGGTGGTTTGTCAGACATAATGACAAAAGGAAAAGGCATACAATAATAAAGTGCAGATAACAATAAATGTAAATATGAACAGTTATAATATGTATAAAACTTATCAACTATTAAATATCACTTCTAAAACTCAGACTATGACAGAAACTAACTAGTAACATTATAAGCTACCTAAAAGTCTAAACTACTTTAACTACTAAATGACCACACCCTAGTAAACAAAGTAATAAAAGGAGGAGAATATTTTGCTGAAAATCCCAAAATACAGGGGAGGAGGGAGAAAGGATCCCATAAAAAGGGAAATTAAGGAATAAATAACAATAATAATGATCAAAGTCTTATCTTTTTTTTTTTTTTGAAGAAAGGAACGCCAGCCATGCCTGAACAAGATAGAACTTGTCAGCACTCAAAAGTGGCAAGTGAGACCTGACGCAACTCCAAGGGGATTATGGGTAGGAGAGAAGCCAGAGCACCAGATCCTAAGCTTCAAAATGGCTGAGGACAGATCCAACATCAGACCTGAGACCCATGTGTAGAGAAATGGATGGAAACGTCATCAGATTCTCGGATGCTCTGTCCTTTAACATTACCACTTACTGAAACACCTTTTCTTGAGCGTCTCATACTCAAACAGCTTTTCTTAATTTTGATCCCTGATGTTTGTAACTTTATCAGTTCATCTGAACAGATGTTTAAAGCTTGTTCCATTTTTCCAGCCCAGCCTTTTCTTATTTGAGTTGATATACTCTTTCAAAGTTTAGCTTATTTTAGTCATCTCTGAGCACATTTGGTTTATTTTTCCCTCTAGATTACTGGAAGCCATGTCTTGCACCAAAGCTGGAGTTTGAACTGCTTTTTGCTGAACAGCTGCAGGATTCTTTCCAGTCACTGTTTTCTCTTCACCTTTTCTATTTGATTTTCTTTCAGGCTCTCTAAGTTTCTTCTTTGCTACCATCCAGGCATTGCATAGTGCCTGAATTTACTAAAACTGGCAGAGTTACTGGCCCTTATCTCTCAGTTTCTATTTTCACACTGGGAGAGCTGAACTTAAGTTGTTGATCAGTGTAGAGCTATTTTGGAAGCAAGGATCTCTCTTATTTTATTCCAAGTCTCGCACTTATAAAGAAATATTCTTAAACTAGTCCTTTGGTCCTGACTACTACTCAGATGAGCCCTGCATGATTAATGGCACAGCAGGTGCAGGAGTGAGGGAGGGCAGCATGAGAATGAGCGGCCTATGCTGGTGCATCCATCCTGGGGGAAGGCTGTAGCTTTGGCTCACATCAATGAAAACAGTGAACTGCCTGCATTCAAAACACAGTGAGGCCATGAAATACAGCAATGCTTCATTTTGCTAAAGGGCTCACACTTTTGGCAGCAATCAAGCACCTTCAAGGAGCAGCAGATATGGAGTCCAAGAAGCTGACCAATGGGAGTAGCTTTGGTCCCACAGAGGAAAAATTCATTCTTCAATGATGACGATGGCAACACTCCCAAAATGCTTGACCCTCTATACTCAGGGAATGACTGCACCATGTTTTTCTCATTCAGGGGGATGAATGAGCCAACTGAGTGGTAGAAGGGATGACTACATTGTCAGGAAGACCAAAGGAGGAGGTTATTTTCTATATTTATCTGTATTTGATAGCGACTTTGCTGTGCTTTTACATTAAAACAATCCCGGATCATCCACCTCTTGGCAGAAGTTGCTTACCTGGTCTGTCTGAGTTTGGAATCACTCCAGGGAGCTCAAAGTGTGGCTGTTTATTTGTTAGATGGCAGAGGAATCAGTTTTCAAGCTTTTTTTCTCAGCTATAAATCAGACAAGTTTGCGAGGAGCTGCCCACTGAGCAGTAGCGGTTAGACGTGTCCTGTATTTTATTAAATGCCTAAACAGTAAACTTTCCCTCTAAAGTTAGGATTAGGTCTGAAACTTGTTGAACAGTGGGCATTGTGCAGAATTAAGCTTAGAGGAGCTCACCTGTGCATGGAATAGCAGTACCATTATCCTAATACCATATAACATCTTGACCTTAACCCCAGGAACTAGTATGCATATCGAATAGCACTACCATATCATAGTACTATATAAAATCTTTCCCTTAACCCCAGAAACTACCCCAGGAGACCCCGTTAAAATCCAATCTTTAATCTTAAACTGACCACACTATTATCAGACTGGACAACATGGACATGCAATTCCCAAATGTCTCTGTGGCCAGCTTGGTAGAAATGGCCATCCTAAGGCACTATAGCAATTGTCTCACGTTCTCAGATAACCAGTTAATCATCAACGAAAGTAACACAGTATGAGAGATGTAAATACGCAATGTCCCTGGAGGCAAACGTCTTGTATACAAAAGAGGTTGTTAGGAATACCCACACTACATCCTCACACACACTGCTTACCACACACACACAGATTGTCTTATGCTGAGGTGTTGAAAAGAAACCTTCCCAAATCTCAAAGTCCTCTAAAGTCAGTTAACAGTCACGCTGCTCCTCAGCAATCACTAAGACACACACCAAATGCAAAAGCAAACACTTCAATTAAGCCTACACCCAATGGTCTCCCATGAGCAAAGCACATAAGGCAAGCATATACTTTACCTAATACTCTTTGTCATTGAGGACTCCATCATATTACACACTGATGCCCCTCCCAACAGGTCAGGCATGGAGAAGATAATGATTTGTTGCCTATCTGGAGCCAGGATCCACAATACCATGCATGCACTCAGGTTCACTTCACCCAGGTACCAATATAATTTTCTCGTCATCAATGTGTGTGTAAATGACCCGAGACGCACCTCAATGGACTAGATGAAAAAAGATGGATCTCTTGAAAAATGTGTCACAGATACATACTCACCTTGCAGTGAGTAGCACTGCACATTCTCCAAGGATAAAAGCACAGTATGAACACAAAATGACTGATTTTAATAACTGATTTGTTTCTGGAGTCACTCCGGAGGACCAGATATCTGTCGACATGAGAGGTCATGGTCAACAGACCACATTGCTATGCCAAGGATCGGACTGCTGCTGTCCTCCCTAGGCTTTCAGATCTTGGCTAAAACTTTATCTACCCCATTTGAGCCTTTTTTAGGCAATGCTAAAAAGACAACACTACCAACAGATCAAAACGTTTCCAAGCAACCTGAAGGTGTTACTGCTCAGTTCTAGGAGCCTAAACAAAAAAAACTCCACAATCTTCAAGGCCTTCTCACTTTGGTGAAAGTATACATCTATGCTGTGACCGAGACTCAGTCTAAAGCCATAGAAAGTACTTTGGCAGCACAAGGCTTCCAAACATTCAGACCAACAACAACACAAATTGGGGTCAAACGTGGAGGTGCCTTGATCTACATTAATAAACATTCTTCTAGGTTGGTTTAACAGTAAGATACCATGGAGCTCATCCACGTGCAAGTCACCATAGATGAGGTCCCTCACCATACCATGGCTGGCTACAGGTCACCATTTATGCCCTAGAGTCTCACGACTCTTACCTTAACCTATTACAAGCACTCATCAGCCAAACAAATACCCTATTCATGGGTGACGTTAACTACCCCACTACAGACTAGGAAACTTACGCTGCCTCAAACTCACAGGCACACAACTTCTTGGAAGAGTGTATGCTCAAACCAGAGGATTAAACATAGAGAATCTGGTAATCACCAAGATGGGAGAGTGTCGCACACCCACACAACACCCCCCCCAATCCTCACTACTAAAGTCAGATCACAACGCTGTCTCCTTTGAAGCAAAAATCAACCTAGAAAACCCAGTAACAGTTAGGAACTATTCTAAGGCAAGCTACATTTTATTTTATTTTACATTTGTTGACTGGGCTACTCCAACTGGATATATGTCCATTTTCAGTAGAGGCCCGGGGAGACCAGCTCCACAAAAATAATAATAATAATAGCAGCTTCAGGTACAGTAACTATACAGACTAGAATACAATTGTTATATAGCAGCATAGCAAAATTATAATGTAACATTTTTAAAAGAAAGACTCAGAAAAGCAAATATTGGTATATATTAGGTGGAAACAAGTTCATACAGACAAGAAGTTTACTATAGAAGTACGTAGTCTGTAGTGGTTCCTATGAAACAGTAAGATTTTACAGACTTTAATTAGCTTAACAGGTCCTACTCTCTATGGTTGAAGAAAGAGTTTGACATACAATAGCAACAGTGAGATAAGTAGACAGTAGACCTAGCTGGAGGGGATTATTAGTCTTGGTAACTACAGGGGCATAGCCAGTGGATTTTGAGGTCATAGCCAGAGGGGATTATTAATCTGGGTAACTACATGGGCATAGCCAGTAGATTTTGAGGTGTTTTTTAAGTTGCTTTTTGAAAAGTAGTAGAGATCACTGGGAAGCAGATTCCAGGTTTTTCCCACGATGTTGGAGAACAGTGAATCCCCAGCCTTATTTTTGGATTTAAGTGTGGTTACTAGTACTTTATTTGCTGAGCGAAGGGTTGTAAGATTGTTATAATGGGTGAAAAGGCTAGTAAGTATTGGAGTATTACTGGGATGATAAAGGATCTTGTGGGCAATAATAAGTTGGTGAAATAGAAGCTGATTATGTAGTTCCAGCCATCCTAGTTGCTTTAAGTTTTGACAGTGGTGGGTTCTAAATGAGGAACCAGTAGCAAATGTTGCAATGTTATTGTCGGAGGTTGCCAGTTTGTTGAGGTTGTTTTTTGATAGATTGGTATAGATGGGTGAGGCATAGAGGAGGGTAGAGATAAGATGGGTATGGGCAATAGTAGTTCTAGCTAATGGCGTTAGGAAGGATGTAATTCTGTAGAGGGAGCCTAGTTTTCTATTAACTGATTTTATAGAAGTGTTGATATGTGCATCAAAGTTAAGATTGTGGTCTATTGTTACACCTAAGCGTTTGGTGGTTAGGTCTGGAGATATGACAGTGCCATTATTGGATATAACTGTAAAGTCTATTGGGGAGGACTTTTGTGTGGTGGTGAAGAGCAGTAATTTTGTCTTTTTGCGATTCAGGAGGAGACAGCGCTGTAAGAACCAGTTTTCAACTATGTTACATACTTTTTGGGTGAGGGAGTTGAGTTCAGGTGAAGAGGTAGCGGAAGCATATTAATGTGGAGTCATCTGCATATTGTATACAAGTAGCTTGAGGAATATTTACATTTAGATCATTGATAAAAATTGAGAATAGGAGAGGGCCCAAAATTGAGACTTGACGGACACTGAGGATAATAGGTAGGTGTGAGGATAGATTATTATCCCAAAGCACAGTCTGTTACCTGTTTTCTATGTAGGATTAAAACCACTGTAATGCCTGTGTATCTAGTGAGAGGGATTTAAGTATATTTGTAAGAAGGTGATGGTTAACCATATCAAAGGATTTTGAGAGGTCAATAAAAAGTGCAGAGGATAGAGTACTGTTGTTACGATTTTTGTTAATGCAGTCAGAAAAAGATAACAGGGCTGTGGTGGTACTATGGAAAGGCCTAAAGCCATGCTGACGGTTAGCTAGTAAGTTATTTTGGAGTAGGTGGTCTAGTAGTTGACGGTGTATGCATTTTCCATTATGTTTGCTAAAGGAGAGAGTAAGGCTATTGGGCGACAGTTTGAGAGTTCATTCGAGTTGCTGCCCTTATGTAGTGGGATAACGTGGGAGAAATTCCAGAGAGATGGGACAGTTCCTTCAGTAATGTTTCTATTTATTAGGATGAAAATAGGAAAGGCTACAACTTTTACTGCTATTTGCAAATATTCTGCTCGTAGAAGGTCAGCAGAGTGGGTACATGGTTTGAGTTTTTGAAGAAGGGTGCAGATGGGGGTTGTTGGGACTGGTTGTAAATGAAATGAGGGAGGTAAACTAGTTGTGACGGATGACATGCTTGTACTAACGGGTGGTAGTGAATTAGCTAGAGATTGGATGGCCTCAGTAAAGAACGTATTAAAGGCATCAGCAATATGCTTGGGATTCTCATGGGTGGAGCTTGCTGGGGTAGGTGTTTTGTAGTGACCAGGATGTAAGTGAGTACTTATACCTGTCCAGAATTTTTGTGGTTTATGTTGGTGAGTTTGATGGATATGATAGTAAAAGGTTTTTTTTGTCTAGAAGTACTGATTTTTTGGTAGCATTTCTCAGCTGTCTAAATATTTGATAATCTGTTGGGTTTTTAGTTGTTCGCCATTTGGCCACGATTTTATTTCTTAGTAGAATTTTATTCCTTGTTACTTTTGTAAGCCATGGAGCAATTTTAGTCCTATTTCTGATAGAGGGAGTAGGGGCATGGTAGTCCAGGATTTCTAAGAATTTGGTATTAAAGTAAGACACTGCTTCATCTAATTGGAGGTGTTTTAGGGGTGACCAATCACATGCTTTAAGTTCAGTTTGGAATCTATCTGGACAAGTAACTGAATTAATGTCAGAAAAAAACACTCTATGAGCGGCTGACTACTGAGATACTTTCAGTACGTAAGAGTGAGTGTGGAGGTGAGGATACAATGGTAGTGATAGTAGGGGATAGCTGCGTGCAATTCGAGAGGAATGTAGTAGATCGAGTGGGAAATAAAGATCAGTCTGATACAGGAGAGAGTTCCTTCTTCTTTTCTTTAGTTAGAGTCTAATCTTTCTTTAAGTTAAATTGTGAGGGAGAAGTGATAGAGATCATAGGGATCTAGCCTAGTTTAGGGTGCCTAGTGGGCAAAATGTATAATGCAGCAGAAGCTGGAGTTCGGAGACAGATGGTATAGATTTTGGGAAGACTGTGTAATCAGTTACGAGAGAACACAACAAGAGGAAAAGTTTATTTGTTAAGGAGTAGAGAGGGGATATGGCTGCTGGGTATCCTGGCTAGGTAGTGTGTTTTAATAAACACACAAGTTATTAAGCAAATGTTCAGTTATACTGCTAAGTTTAGATAACACATACTTTCTTGCCTCCTTTGGTAGCAAGGTTCTTAGGTAGGACGGCAAGTTTCTTTAGTTAAGGAAGAGTTGGCTGGAAATTGTTTGCAGGGGGTCCTTTTCACCAGGCAGGTATATTCTGAAAATTCTTAGTACAGGATAGAAGATTTAAAAGCTAGAAACATTAGAGAGAAAGAAAAACAATGAAGGGGTAAATAAAACAGTCCTTTAAAACAGAATTAGGGTAAAGACATTGACATTTCAGTAAAAAAAAAAAACACAAAAACATTCACTACTTGGATATCAAACAAATACGGTAGGCATACTACGGTAGCTAAGTCTATAGGCACCAGGCTAGTTTACAAACTAATACGGCACAGATTAAAACATTCAAAAGTAAGGGAAAAGTTCTTAGTAGCTTAGCACAGTCTGGCTAGGAGTGCTTTACAAGTTACAGCTAAGTAATGCCACATTTTAAATAGTGTAATCAATGTTGTACAGGGACAATGAGGCTGTTTGTAGCATAAAACTAAGTAGAAGCAAACACTTAAGGTATTCAGTTTGGACTAGTTCCTCTCATGTGACCACAAAAGTACGGAATAGGCAATAGCAAATCAGGTCAAATTATAGTAATTCCACATAGCCAGGAAGATAGTACAATTATGCAAACATATGGAGTCATAGTTTGTGAAAATTCCAGGGTCCCCCTTAACCCTGAGACCACTGCTACCTATGCATAATTATTCGGAATCCCCATACAAACATGCAAATGAATGCAGAGCGGCTGCCATACCTACCAGAAGTAAACACAAAACAAACCCCATTGGTGGAATCCTCACCTAAACAGAGTATATAATTAAAGAAGAAAACTCATACCCAAAATCAGGAAGGACAACAACCTTACAGGCAAGTGCTGTCTTGTACAACTAAACAAGAAACTAAGAAGTCTAAGTCCAACAAGGCCAACTACAAGGTCAGGGTAGCTTTGCAGGCTAAGTCCACGAAGCTGAGCTAACACCTTTTGATAAATCCCAAACTGGTCTTTTATTATACGAGAACAAAAACACTAAAACCACGTGTCACAAGCGCTTTCGCTCGGATGTTCCGAGCTTTTTCAAGTTGGTAAAAAAAATATGAAACATCAGTTTAAATAGCTGCTTGTGTTAATTAAACAATTAAACAATTTTGTAATTAAAGTGCTATTCAATTACAGACCGACCATTCAAGTAGAAAACTCATTGCAGGAGTACATAAAACTTTCCTTTGAAAATAACTTACATTTTTTTCAATGCATTAAAATGAATATTCATATTGCATGAATTTCCCTATCCACTTAATTAATAAAATATACTGAATACATTTAAAACTGCTGCATTTTAAAAAAAAAAAAACTTTAATATAATTTTATTATATTAGTGACTGTGAATTCCTTTGCTAGGAAAGCCTGTTTGTGGGTGGTTGTTGACAGGATCCTACTCTATTCATTACAAGTGAGTATAGGTACAATTATATGTATGTCAAAAACTTCTCCTTTTAAAATGTGTATCATATTTGAGTGTTATTGCTTTAGACTGTCTCATAATCTGGCCCTTCTTAGTTTTAAAACTGGCTTGATACTGATTGTGTCATTCAAACCAGGCCAGTTTCCTGCGTTTAGTCTAAGTTGCCATACCAATTCCCTATATTCTAGAGTGGCTTCCCAGTCACCCCCTCTTAAATCCCGATTTACCTGCTCCAGAATCATAAATTTAAAATTGTAGTTGGGACATACAAGGGAATGCTTGTAAAGGGCATTAGCTTCTTTGTTTTTAGATATTTCGTAAAAATGCTCATACATTCTCTTCTTAATTTCCCTTTCCGTCTTACCTACATAAAAACTTTTACAAAACATACACACCACCAAGTAAACCACTCCTCTTGAGTTGCATGTGAAATACGTGGGAGATTCAATTCTCATTTTTCTGGAGGGCAGATATATGCCTATGTCATCCAAAATTGCATGACATTGGTGGCATACCCCACACTTGTATGTGCCAGCTCTTTTTATTTGATCATTATTCTTTCTCTTCTTCTTTTCAAACATCTCTTTTAAGTTAACACCCTTTTTCCTAATAAATCTTGGTTTGGTGGGTAAAACATTTTTGAAATCTTCGTGTGCTGTTAGCAATGGCCAAAATTTGTTAATCGTTCTTTCTATCTCTTGTGCTTGGCTACAATGCGTGTAAATAAATTTGGGTCCCATAACCTCATTTCCCTTTGTACTAGGTGGTTGATTTAATGTAAAACCCTTTCCTAGTAATGGGGAATATAGTGAATCTCTTTTGCTACTTGAATGGTCGGTCTGTAATTGAATAGCACTTTAATTACAAAATTGTTTAATTGTTTAATTAACACAAGCAGCTATTTAAACTGATGTTTCATATTTTTTTACCAACTTGAAAAAGCTCGGAACATCCGAGCGAAAGCGCTTGTGACACGTGGTTTTAGTGTTTTTGTTCTCGTATAATAAAAGACCAGTTTTGGATTTATCAAAAGGTGTTGGCTCAGCTTCGTGGTCTTAACTTTTGTTCCTGGTTCCGTTCTCTCTATTGGTTTGGCTTTGCAGGCTAAGTACAATCACAAGGCAGCCTTCTTCAGCTATGGCTGGAACCTTAAAGGTAACACACAGCAGTGTGTTGAACTGATGCTGAGCAGTATCACCTTCACCAATCAGGGTGACATAGCAAACCTACTGGTTAATAAATTCAGCTACTACCCCCTATTAGCAGGGGACCAGCTGCTGGCAGTACCCGCTAAAGCAAAGAACACCTACATGGGTCCTGACAACATCCCCAGTTGCCTACTGAACAGTCTTGACCTATCAAGATCACTTAAGGCTCTCTTTCACTGCAGCCTTGAAACAGGTTATGGCCCAAGTGAATGGGGGACAGCAACAGTTATTTCCCTCCACAAGGGCAGACCATTAACTGATCCAGTAAACTACAGACCCATAAGTCTAACAAGCCTAATATGCAAAGCCAGGGAACAAATCATCATGGATCCATCCCAATCTGGCTTTGTTAAGGGAAGGTCATGCTTACTTAACCCAAAAGACTTCTTTGAGACAGTCACCAAGGCAATGGAACAGGGCAAAACAATCCATACTGCATATCTTGACCTAGCCAAGACATTTGATATAAAACCCCAATTAGGCACTGTTGGCAAGCTCTCTGAGCTAGGCATAAATCCCTACAAAACTTGCTAGTTTTCCGGTTGGCTGATAGGACCCAGCAAGTCAGAACTGGTGAGACCATCTCCCCCAAGAGACTAATCACCACAGAGTACCGCAAGACACTCTGCTAGGCCCACTCTCATTTGGCATCTACTTTTTGGACGTTAGGACTAATCTTCAAGGCTCACCAAGCAAGTTCATAGACGACTGAAGATTGGGAGCTATTACACATTTCCCCCCCAACACACCAACATCTTGCATGAGGGTTTAAAGCTGCCAAATAACTGGTGCCAAAGTCATAGCCTAAAACTCAATGTCAAAAATGCATTATAATGCCCTATGAAAAACTGTCAAACCAAGTTAATTACTCCATTGATAAAATATCCCTAAGTGTTGACTGAGAAGTAAAGGAATCTGAGTAACAAAATCATGCTATGTTGCCCAACTTACAGGTAAGATACAGAATACAGGTCCAAGGAAGTTAAAGTACCACTCTACTTGGCCCTTATCAGACCTATCACTGAATGCAGTGCCCCATTTAGCATACATCTAACCAGACACTTGCAACAGCTGGAATGCCTACAAAAATTTCTCAAAAGGAGAACAGAATTCAGGGCATAAATAACCTGTCCTACACTGATCACTTAAAGACTCTGTCTCTGTATTCAGTCTCCTACAGGTTGCTGATTGCGTAGCTTTACCTGGCTTTGATTACTTCCTCAGACCCACCGCTGATGGATCCGTGGAACATGCACAAAACAAACAGCACAAAAAACACTAGATCCAAGGATATGAATTTCATTTGTGACAAACAGAACATGCTGGAGACACAAATATGCGTCCTAAAAGATCCCCACATTATGGAATAGGCTTCCCCCATCCATGTAAACCAGAGTTCATTCCGGACTCTATTCAAACAAAAAAAATGACAACTGGATGAGAAATTATAAGCCTGCCTCCAGTCTTGGCCCCCATGTCGCTTATGGACACAGACTGTCAAGAAAAGTATTATCCTAACCAATACATTCCCCTACAAATACTCACTTACCTCCCTACTAACATACCTCCCCCACCCCCATACAGATGTCCATTATACTCGGGGATCCAAATGGTTTGAGGTGCTCGGCTAGGCTTGTAAAGGCCTTAGTGATCATTAGCCTAGTAACAACCTATGACCCTAAACCCCTTAGCTTCTCCTTTGGCTTTAAAGTGATAGTATGACACACAAACCTGGACAGTGAAGGCACAGCAGTTGAGAAAGCTAGAGGTGATGGAAATGAAGTGCCTGAGAAGGGTGGCAGGATGCACACTGTGGGGCAGACAAGGAAATGAGGACATTAGAGGAGAGGCCCAAGTAGTTCAAACTGCAGAAAAAGTCAAAGAGAACAGATTACCGTGGTTCGGGCACGTGCAGGAAAGCAAAAGACAATCTGGTGAAGAAAATTTGGGACAGACAAGAAGAAGCCAAAAGGAAACTAGGGTGTCCAACAAAGAGAAGGATGGACTGTAATAGAGACGACCTGCATCAGTCAAAGACTATCCAAGAAGGTAGAAGAGTGGCAATGAATCATGAGAGATGGTAACAGCTGAGATGACACCCCATCCTTATGTACGAAATGGTAAAAGGGGGGTTTAATGGTGATGATGATGATTTACAAAATAACCATTTGTGCAATTTTTTTCTTAAAAAGTGTTTTCCTTTTCGTAATATCATCTCCAACTTCTGATTATACAAAAGTTCCTCACATCTTGCATTCCATATAAACAGTATACATGGAAATATAATCATGTCCCTTTTTCACACTTTAATTTTTGCTCTTTTTTCATAATCTCCATTCAATATTACATTTAACAATCTCATACAGCCCTCTCTTCTACCATAAATTCTATGCAGAATTTCAAAACCTTTTTGCTCATGCACAAGAAACAAACATAAAATATGCTCTGTTGCAGTCCTATCATGCCATTTCTCTATCTTTATGTTGTTTAGAGTACAGTGATACTTTTACTCACAACTTTATTAACAAGACTCTCCAGAGGAAGCCCTGACATTCAGACCATTCATCAAATCCCCCCTCTCCTCAACCATTAGTTTTATTTTTTTTTCTGAGAACTCTATAAATGTGCCTACTCAGTAAAGCTTTTATATAATTACAATACACCATTTTTAATGTTGGTGTGCTGTCCGTATTTAATTTCCAAAGCAAACATTTCACCTAAATTCTTTTAACTCTGTTTCACACATTTCCTCTTCTGGACCACCAACATATTCCACTAGTCTACATATTTTGCTCAATGAAATTTTCCCAAAACCGTTTCTCTCTGATACTTTTTCACCTTCATTACCCAGGACAGTACACGTGTAATGATGTGAAACACTCAGTGGGGTTTAACACCCAGTACACCCTTCTCTATTCCTCAAAATACATAATTCTCCTTTTTATGGGGTTTAACCCGAATCTCCAAATAATGCTAAAATTTACTCCTAATGCATTTTCTGGACTCTGTTTTACTGATATCACATTTCTCTCATGACACATTTATTTCGCATATCTCCATACGCATTACTACGTTTTTATCAATAACAAACTCATTTTACCTATTTTAGTTTAACACATCACAATCTCTTCCAACTTAAATCTGTTCCCTAAATGACAATATACAATACCTCTTCTTTCTTCCCTAGCATTATACACTTTTTCCTTGAAAGTAAATATTTTATTTGTAGCTTATTTAACACAAACACTTCTTTTTATTTTCTTAAACAGTGTCACAGTCATTTCACATTCTTTCATCTGTTCCTTGTACCCACTCCCTTTCAATTTTATATCACTATCTAGTTCCCCTATATATTTTTTTAAATTTCTCAATATAATGTTTTCACTCTTCTGTCCAGTTCCCTACAATGGTCTCATATTACATTATTTAAATAACTTACTCCTTTCTCTTAGCAATTCTTGGGGTTCTACACAGTCCTGCATACCTCAAGTCGTATTCCTATTTCATCATCATCTTTTTTTTGGAGTACGGACCGAATGACTATATGACCTGAAAATAAAGTTGTACCTCCAACTAAATCATCAATCTTCTTAGAAAAACATAAAAAAAATACATTCATCTTTAAACTTCACCTCTAATAATTAAATTCAATGCCCACACCTAAGTGCACTTACATTTCTTCACGTCACTTGCAATTTTCTTTTTTCTTGTCCTTGTATTATAATCAAAATCACCCATGATAACATCCATACTTGGAAGCATATACATTTTATGTCATCAAAACACTTTGCTCTTTCCTTCATATATCAGTATCAGCATGCATAACAGTAATTTCCCTCACTCTGACTTACTCTACAGTAAGGTATAACCATCTTTCTTAAATATTCGACTATTAAGTCTAATGCATTAGTTTCACCATTATTAAGGTAGCTGCCATCTTTATCCATACTCTATTTTAGTTCATATCACCATACTTCCTGAAACTGAATTCTTTACTCTTCATTCAAAAATCTCACATGTAGCAATCATATTATATTTCAGTTTTATAACAAGCTCAAGCCCTTTCATTCCTCTGTACGTTTTGGTCCATTTATTGTTCTTTTCTAAACATTTATTCCAGTACCTGCAGAATTATCTAGTTTGTCATTTCCTCCTTTTATCTCTTAATCAGTGTAGAAACCGTATTAAAATTCTCTACCATCACAACTTATGCTAAAAAATGTTCATTTTAAGACTTAATTACCTCTCATTAACACTTTCAGACTTATCAGTAGTGAGATTCTGAGCAGTGTATTGGCACAGACTTTTAATTATATCACTCTAAATAGAATTAACGATCCTCATTTTAATGCCTCAAGGACAGTTCTGATATTAAAGGAGAAAGGTGATTCCAAAAATCCTGATAATTACAGGCCTATATCACTTTTGAATATGGACATGAAAATCATGACATCCATTCTGGCGAGTAGACTGAAAAAGGTAATAAACCCAATAATATCAGAGGAACAGGCGGGGTTTATGGATGGGAGACAGACCACGGATAATACCTTAACGCTCCATACGTTAATCTCTTATGCGAAATATAAAAACCTGAATTTGTACGCCCTAATTATTGATGCTCAGAAAGCATTTGATAGGGTTAATTTGGTTTATTTATTTGATACATTACCTTATTTTAATATACCGCAGGAGTTTATCTCAACGTTAAGAATACTATATAAAAATGCATACACAAATTTATTTATAAATCACGAATGCTCGAATAGGATAAAAATTAAAAATGGTACCCGACAGGGCTGCCCATTATCTCCCATCTTATTTAATCTCTACTTGGAGCCTTTATTTTTACACCTTAAGCAAAATGTTTTTTATAATTCTCCTGTACTGTATGGAATAAAGGTTAGGATGGCTGCCTATGCAGATGATTTAAACATATACTGTACCACACCTGTTTCCGATACTGAAAAAATATTAGCTGCAATAGAAATCTTTGAGAGAATTTCCAATTACAAGCTAAATTTAAAAAAATCTAAAATATTCCAATTAAAGACACCCACACCCTTTTCAATGCTACCATTGATAGGACAAGTAATGACGGAAGAAAAGATAAAATATCTGGGGATTGTCTTCTCAACTGAAAATAGAGATTTTTTTTATAAACAATGTAAAGTCAACTACAGATCAAATAACATTGGATCTTGAAAGATGGAGTAGATTGAAGTTACCAATGATGGCAAGAGCAGCTATCATAAGAATGAATGTTCTTCCTAGAATGTTATATATTTTTAGAGCTGCACAACTCAGAATTACTAAAACATTCTTCAAACAGCTTCATGTAAGATTGGGAAGATTTCTTTGGGAACCTAGGAAGACGAGAATATCATATGAAAAATTGATGGCTCCAAAAATAAGGGGGGGCTGGAATTACCGGATTTCGAAATGTACTATTTAGTGATTCAGGCCAACAGGATTTTAAAGACGTCTTACTTTGATAGGGATAGTAGAAAATGGATACCCAAATGGGTGCTCTTAACGTACAAGCATATAAATGAAGTGGGAGTCCATCCTAAAGCATTACCCTTTTTAAATAATTGGACAATGAGTAAATACAAGTTAATGGAGCACATCAAAAGCTATGTAACGGCAATTCAAACTCTTTTTGCTTCCTTAAATTTACTAAAATATATGATGGTCTTCCAACCGTTTCATAGGAATCCAAATTTAACAATTGGTGGTCAATTGACTGATCTAAAGAAATTCCCTTTAATCATGGAGTTAACTGTACTTGATTTATATCCTTTTCTAGGAGTACCAGTACATGATATTCTAAAAGAAATAGAACTTCCTATTTCCTATTTAACTATAGTAAGACAGCTAAAAGACTTGGTTATAAACTATTTTAATAACTTTGAAATGAAAGGGGAGGATTTAACCATTTCTCGTAATCTATGGGAAGCGCTGTTGCAGGATAGAAAATATATAACCGCAGCATATAAATTGATAAAAGAGAGGAAGTATAATAATTATAGTCTTTTATCGAGTTACTGGAGAGAGAAATTGATATTGCCAGATGACAATAAGATATTGGAGGCATTTAAGTTAACATTAAAGTCTGTATCCCTTCAGAAATTGGTATTTACGCAGCTGATATTTAACAATGCATACTATACTCGTCTCACTTTGCACAAATTTGATGCGAAGAATTCACCCATATGCCCACAATGCTTAGATCAGACAGCAGATTTGCTTCACATGTTCTGGAGTTGTAAGTGCATTTATAAATTGTGGAATTCATTAAAATTGCAGTTACAAAAAATGGGTTACCAAAATTCAACACTCTCCTGGGAGTTTATGATTCTTCATATTCCCCCGGAGAATTTAGATAAATCCAAAACGATTGTAATTATGAATATTTGCCTATTAATGAAATTATATATAGCCACAAATTGGTTGAACCCAGCCCAGACATCGTGGGAAAATTTCAGATTGTTGGCAATAAAACACATCTTAGCGCATAAACTGTTAATTAGTGACCACAAGAAAAATATTAACAATATAAAAATATGGGAGCAAATTTTTAATATTGTTTTGGCTTAGAGGTTACTATCCACTTTTTCTCGGGAACCAGAGTATAGTCTGAATCAACCTTAGATTAGATAGAGAATGTACAGAAAAGACAGACTGTTGGCTTTGATTTGTTAATGTTGGATTTTTTATTATTTTCCTTTTGATTGTTAGTGCTGTACCTTTGATTAATACATAAGGTTGATATATATGTGAAATTAACCAATGGAAGCATCTTGTATATATTGTATATAATGTGTGAAGTTGTAATATGGTTGTGAAAAATAATAAAAAATGTTTATTGAAAAAAAAAAAGACTTATCAGGCATTATTTAATTTATGTACATTAGTTTTAGTTTGTTCTATTTTACATTTCCTTCTCTTCCACATAAACTCAAACCATGAAAGACTTTCTTTTAAGCAACTTCAGCATTTCATTTGAGTTTCTCATTGCATGCAACTTCTTTGTATTCAGCTTCTTTCATCACATTCATTAACTATGATGCCTTTCTACAAGTGTAATATAGTTACAGCTGTCCAGCATATTCTACAGTTACTATTTTTCCATTTGTTACAGTAGGGTACATGTTGCAATCCTTTATCAATTAGATTTAATACAACACAGAATTCCTACACCCATCCATACATTAATTTCATTCATCTTTCAACATGTTTTCATGTAACCCCTAAAAATGTTCTCCGATTGTTATATCGGAAGTGTAATCTCCTTGTAACTGCACAGTTAAAGTCTTTTCATTTTGCATGTACGTATTCATAAAATACATTTGTCACTTTTTCTTTTACACAAACATTAAAAACCTACCTAACAACTGGAATGACTTGGATGTCAAGTCACAAAATGCTTCATTTCCCAAATGTCTTAATAAATATTGCTCTTTTTTTTCTGAAAGTACCCCTCAAAACATTCTTCCCTCTCTCTGCAGTAACACAGATGCAGGCTGTCTTGACATGTATCTTATTCCCAGCAGGTAATGTAACAGCCATGACCTCATGTCACCCAAGTCACTAAGTCATTCTGGTTCACATACCCGCACTGAACTCTGGCCCACTAGGAACTCTCTCGTAATTCTTGTCGTTTGTCAATAATTGGATATACTCTGCACCATGTCTTCAGTCCACAACAACGTCTTATCTGTGGGCACCTTCTCCTCATTTACAAATGAATTAATATTCCATTACCAAAACAGTCTTCTTCAAGGACAGTCACAAATGCTTCACAATCCATATTTGTTGCAAGTTCTAAGATCGGTCCCTACCTGGATGCGTGCAATCTCCTTTGTCTCCATTATCATGGTATAAAAACAAAGTCTTCCTCCATTGAAAGAGAGAAGAAGACTTTTCGTGCACCCTTACAAAATTTGTGATAGTAAGTAAGCGTACCATTCAGGTATCCCAAGAAAACAGGCCATGGCTAGTATGACTACTTGTTCAATGAAAAGTAAGGAAATGAATACAACAAGATTCTAATTCTAATGGTTTTATTATGCAAGAAAACAAGAACTGCTAGCACTGTAAAATACAAAGATACTACTTAATGTATTCAACTGAGAACAAAGGCCATGGTGTCACCACTGGACTTCCGGATATTGGCCAAGGCTCTTGCCACCCCCATAGTGCCTTTTTTAGACAAGGTTCAAATGACAAACCCACCTCCTTAGAAAACAAAAATGAAAAAAAACTAAGGGTAATGCTGCTCAACGCCAGAAGTCTAAATCTCAAGATGCAGGCACTCGATGCACTCCTCAGTATGGAGAACATCGACGTCTGTGCAGTAACTGAAACCTGGTTCAAGGCTCCTGAGAGCACCCCAGCGCTACCAGGCTATACACCTCGTATCATGCTTTTCGGCCCCAAAACCTGGGCCGAACCACAAAGGGAGGGGGAGTGTCCATATTCATCAAGGACACCCACACCTCCAGGTTAGTAGCAACACATGAAGCATCAGAGACCATACAGGTGCAACTAACCGTAGGCAAAACTGCTATACAACTGGTAGCATGTTACAGACCACCCTCCCAATCTCAGGAACCCCACTCAGCCTTCCTGAAGACATTGGAGGATATGAATGTATCACAAAATACCATCATACTGGGAGACTTCAACTACCCAAACATAGATTGGGTACATTATTCTAGCGCTAACACCCTAGCCCAAAGGTTCCTGGAATTCATAAATTCAAATACACTGGAACAACTAGTCACCTCTCCCACTAGGGGAGATAATATACTAGACCTGATCATCACAAACATGAGGACAAAATGCTCCACACCGGAGGTATACCCCTCACTAGTGAGATCTGACCACAAACTAATCACCCTGGATATACATATCCCACCTCCACCCCAGCACAAAAGACCACAGTGAAAAACTTCTCAAAAGCAGACTTCACTCTTCTTAAGACTGAGATGGTATCCTTTAAGCCCACTGGGCCAGTGGATACCACATCCCACAATGCCGAATCCTTCACAAATGCTTTCTATGGACATCTCCAAGAATGCATGGATCATGCAATCCCAAATAAATCCAAGCCCCTCTCCACCAAAGGCAAGCGTCCTGTCTGGTGGACCTCAGCCATTAACAAATTGTATAACAAAAGAAGGAAGCTACTGCACGACAGAGCAAAATCCTATAAAGGGAAGACATCTCTGATCAACATTACCAGAACACTACGTTCTCTCATAAAAACATCCAAGGCCAACTTTGAGAGAAAAATCGCTAAGGGCACTAAAGATAACTCAGCTATGTTAGAAACCTGGTCGGAAACCCTCAGATATACTCAGAGTTAGTTCACAACAACAAAAAATACACTGAACCCACATATATTGCCAACATTCTGGCTGACAGGTTCAGTGCAAATTTCTCCCCTCCCTCACCCCCAAAAGAAGAAATACTTATCCCAGCTGAATGTAATCTCCCTGTCATCTCAGATGTCCAAGTGAGAACCGCCCTCAACAAAGCTAAAAACACAGCATCAATGGGACCTGACGGTATCCCGGGTTGCGTGCTACGTGAACTCCAAGAGGAGCTAAACCCGCACATAAAAATGCTATTTAACCTTAGCCTTACTACAGGATATGTACCTGAACACTGGCGTACAGCAACAGTGGTCCAACTCCACAAAGGGGGTACCTCTACAGACCCTGGGAACTACCGCCCCATAAGCTTAACCAGCCTGGTCTGCAAAGCTATGGAAAGAATCATTATGGAACTCATAAACAAATACATAGGGGACCTACAGACACTTGACCCCACCCAATTCGGCTTTGTAAAGGGCATATCTTGCCTTTTGAACCTGGTGACTTTTTCGAAACAGTCACTAGAGCCATTGATGAGGGCAAAGCAGTCCATACAGCCTACCTGGACTTGGCTAAGGCCTTTGACACAATACCCCACTCAGGCATCATAGATAAGCTCACCAGCTTAAACGTAAACCCTTATGTCACTAGATGGGTTGCAAACTGGCTAAAGGACAGAACCCATAAAGTTAAAATCGCTGGAGCAATGTCAGACTCAAAGCCAGTCACAAGTGGTGTCCCACAGGGATCTGTCCTGGGACCCCTCTTGTTCGGCATTTATTTCTCAGATGTTAAAGCAAACATGGGAGGGTTGTGGCTGACAAAGTTAGCAGATGACTGCAAACTAGGTGCCATAGTCGATACACCAGCGGACACATACATCCTACAAAAAGGCCTCACAGAAACGGACAACTGGTGCCGGAGTCACGGCCTTAAACTAAATGCCAAAAAATGTATAGTCATCCCCTTTGGGAAAAACAAAGTACCCACAAATTATCACATAGACAGCAACCCACTGAGTACGGAAAAAGTAATCAGAGACCTAGGGACCCAAGTCGACAGCGACCTCTCATTTGACACCCACGTTGCCAAAGTGGTTAGAAAAACATTCTACCTTGCACACCTCATCATGAAGGGATTCACATCCAGATCCAAGGATGTCATTGTACCCCTATACTCCTCCCTCATCAGACCCATGATGGAGTACAATGCCCCATTTGGTATGTACCTCACCCGGCATTTGCAACAGCTGGAGAGACCACAAAAGTACCTCACCAAGAGGATCAAGGGTCTCCAACATATGTCTTATTCTGCCAGACTAAAGAAACTCCAGCTCTATTCAGTAGCATACCGCCTGTTCAGAGGTGATCTCTGCCTGACGTACAAGGCCATGTCCAATCAGGATCTGATGGACATGCTCCACCTCAAAAAATCCAAATCCATCAGGACCACGAGAGCTAAGGACTTAAACCTCGGCACAAGTATGAATAGGACATGCTGGAGGGATAGATTCATAACCCAGAGGCTTCCCATGCTTTGGAACAAGATCCCAGTTCATGTTAGGCAGAGACCCTCACTGACTCTCTAAGAGAAATCTTGATGAGTGGATGGGAGATCGTAAGTTTACCCCAGGGGTCACATCTGTGTCACTGCTAGACAGGGGCACAGTAAACTAATTCTATTATATAAGGGGGCCTTCACTGTGTCACTACTAGACAGAGGCACAGTATTCTAAATCTATTCTGTGCATTTTTGTACCATTTCATGGGTGGCGAAAGCCACATCACTATGGCTAGGCTTACAAATGCCCCAGGGCAGATAGCCTAGTACTAAACTATGAAACTATAAAACCAAGTAAAAATAAATTCCTTTATCCATTCTATCTAGCATAATACATGTTTCAGAGGAGTGTGTTTCTGAAAAGGCAAGAATAATCCAGATGGAGCCACAGTCATCTCAACCATCTGTAGAGTATCAGAATGAAAGATTCAATTCAGTTACAGAAATTAGCAGCTCTATATAACACACCAAGTAATGCAAACAGATTTATCTAAGGGTATTGACCATGAAAGCAAAGCCAGACTTGAACAAAATGATTTCTTAAATTCTCCAGGTTCAGGAATTATTATTATTTTACGTTTGGTTACCGGGAATGTCTGACTGGACATGGGTCCTTTTTCAGCGGAGGCCCAGGGAGAAAAGCTCTACAAATAACATTTACATAAATAACAGTTTACAATTTATTTCACACAGTACAGTACAAATAATGAGGAGCATTATTTATCACATAACAAAATGTATATAAATAGGATCAACAACTAGCAATCTAAATTTCACTATAAAGCATCTTTTACATTTTAGCAGCTGTCAAAGGGTAAGCAAGTATAAGACATGGATAAATGTAATTAAATAAGAAAAAGTGAGGAGAGATGAGGGGTGAAAGTGTAACTGATGGTCAGGTGGAAGAAGATAAAGAGTAGGAAGGGGGGGTCTTAGTACTAGCCTGTACTGTCACATTTGCAGAGGCTAGAGTTCAACAAATGTGATTTTAAGGACTTTTTAAATTCAAGTCTAGAAGCTGCAGCTGTGATGGGGGGTGAGTTTGTTCCAGTGTTTTGCTATAGTGCTAGAGTAGAGTGATGAACCTGCTGCATTATTATCTTTAGTTACTTTGAGGAGAAATTTGTTAGTGGAGCATAGTTGTCTGGTAAAAGAGTATGGAAGTATCAGGTCACGTAGTGAGGGGGTTTTCTCGGGATGATAAAAACTTTTGTGCGTCAGGGAAAGTTGATTATATAATAGTAGATATATAGTAGTAGATGAGGAAGTTCTAGCCAGCTAAGCTTTTTGAGAGCTAGACAGTGGTGTGATCTGTAGGAACTGTTGGTAGCACATTTGGCAATTTTGTTGTAGCAGGCTTCTAATTTGGTTAGGTCAGATTTTCGAAGGTTGGTTAGGATTGGAGAAGCATATACTAGTGCGGAGATAAGATATGTGCATGCAATAGTGGCCCTAGTAGTGTCTGTTAAAAACTGTTTATTTCTATATAGAGTACGTATTTTTTTGTGGACTTTCTTTATGGCAAGAGTGATATGGATACTGAATTTCATGTTTGAGTCAATCACAACACCGAAAAGCTTTGTGTGGGTAACAGGAGATATGACAGTCTTGTTACTAGATATGATGTTGAATGAGAGGTCAGGATTGGTATGTTGTGTGGTTTGGAAGATGACAAGCTGTGTTTTGTTTGGGTTTAGTATCAGCTGGTGGTCAGTTAGCCAAGATTCAACAGAGAGAAAGGAGGCTTGGGTTTGTTGGTGTAGTTCCTGGAGTGAAGAGGAGGCACAGGCTAATGTAGAATCATCTGCATACTGGATGACTTAGGAGTGGAGAGTAGAGGTGTAGAGGTTATTGGTAAATACAGTAAACAATAGCGGTCCAAGGATTGAACCTTGTGGAATCTCTACTGTTACTGGGAGCAGAGGAGATACTTCCTGGTGCCATTTAACTGCCTGCTGTCTACCTGTTAGGTAACCATGCTATAGTGTTTTGGCTAAGACTGAATTCTGATAGAGCTTTTAATCGTTTGTTATGATTAACCATATCAAAGGCCTTGGAAAGGTCCAGGAAGATGGCTGATACATATTTACCATCATTTCTGTGTCCATTAACTAAGTGAGTGAATGACATGACCACAGTGGTTGTGCTATGGGAAGGTATGAAACCATGTTGAGTGTTAGTGAGAAGTTTCTTTGTGCTGAGGTGTTCCATAATTTGTATGTGAACACACCTTTCTAGTATTTTAGAGAGGGGAGACAGTATGGCTTATGGGGCTATAATTAGTTAGTTCTTTTGAGTTGCCCCCTTTATGAAGGGGGATAATATGGGAGATTTTCCAGAGGTCACGGACTAGCTTTTCAGAGATAGCGTGGTTGATGAGGATGGCTACTAGATATGCTATTAAGTCAGTAGCTATTTTTAGGAATTCAGCTGGGAGGCCATCTGCGTCAAGTGTAGTTGGTTTTAGCCTTTTGGGTAGTTTTTAATCAGGTTTAAAGGGACGAGTTGAAAGGTAAAGCTATTTTCATTATTAAGGTGTATGTGTGTCACATTGTGGTTGGGGGAGTTTTGAGAGTTTGCTAGTGTAAGAATGGATTCAGTAAAGAATTTGTGTGTGTATACATATATATATATATATACATATATAGATACATATATATATATATATATATATATACATAAATATATATATATACATATATATATATATATATATATATATACAGATATATATATATATATATATATATATATATGTATGTGTGTGTGTGTGTGTGTGTGTGCATGTGTGGAAGAAGGGGTGTGGCCAGGATGCCAAGGAGTTAGCTGCACTTTCTTGATGCTCTGCCTGAAATGATCGTTTCTGACAGGATTTTTCTATTTTAACACAAGAAACATTTAGGAATTTTTCCACAACTACTTATCTTAATATTGTGAACAACTTTATCAGAATAAATCTTAATTTTTTTCAATTATTTACCAACATATTACCTGTCAGAAGTTCTGTCACCAGTTACAGACTGAAACAGCTATGAGTCACTCGAAGACATCTCTACAAGACAGCACTATGAAAAAGGAACTTCAAACAGTAATCATCAGCATTCAAGACCTTTCTATAAAGATGGATAACTTAGAGAAGGTTATGGAAAATATGAAGAAAGAAAGCAAAGAACAAATTGATGACTTAAAGGAAATTGTTACTACACTCTGACCAAACAGCAGCTAGAGAATAAGTGAAATAGATGGCCGGCAAATGGAAAATGACAACCAGATAAACTAAAACAAAATAACCAGTTACTAGAAAAGGTGGGGGACCTAGAGTGTAGATCCAGAAGAAACAACATTAGGATCTATGGCGTTCCAGAGAAAATGGAAGGAAATAATGATACTCTTCCTAATACTAAACCTCCCTGAAGCTTTATCTTACGGAATCGAGAGAGCCCACAGGTCCCTGTCATATACATCTGCATCAAAAAATTCAACAGCTGTGAGCTCCATCACTGTAAAATTCCTATCTACACAAGACAAAGACTTAATACTAAGAGCTGCACAGTCAGGAAATCCAGTCCAAGTCGATGGGAAAAATATAAGATTTGACAATGATTACACTTCCACTGTGATCACAAAAAGAAGAGTGCGTGTCCCACTTATTAAAGACTTAAAAGAAGCCAACATTAAAGCCCAGATAATGTTTCCAGCCAGAATCAAAATCACCCTTTCGGATGGTCAAAACATATTCAATTCTCTTGAAGAAGCATCAGCCTCTGTGAGGAAAAGCAACTTACTTGAGAAAGTAGAAGAAATGGACCTTTCTTTGCCCAGTCTAAAAAGACAAGCTGCCAATGGTAAAATAACTACAGCTGACAAATCTAGTAAGAAGCTTAATCATATAAAAACCATCACTCTCAAAACTAATTAACAAACAATACATCTGGAAACACAGGATACAAATGGAATCGTAAGGTACAAACTTTCTACTTATTTAGTGTGTGTATATATATATATATATATATATATATGTATATATATATATATATATACACATACATACTTAAGCCTGCTTTCTTCTATATTACTTTTTCTGTTTCTCAATACTGCTCTGTTTTCTTACTTTCTATTGGTTTTCATTCTCTTCCTTTTATTTTACATAATAATATATACAACTGCTAAGTATTTCAATATAAACAAACTTGTTTAAATATTTACTTAACAATAAGCTGCGGTAATATAAACACCTTACAGCAGACATTTATTATGCAGACTGTGCATTACATCAGTGGTAACATCATATTGCTATCTAGTACTTATTGATTCTTTTTTCCCCCTCTCTTTCCTATCCATTCACACTGTTCTATTAATCTCACAGACACAGTCAGCAAATGACAACAGCCTTCAAACAACAGCTTCACACAGTATGTAAATGATTCACATTACTTCCATTTAAACTTATTACAATTAACACACTATACCCATCATATAAAGTTATAACAAGATTTTTACATAAAGTATACATCTGCTGTGACCATACAAACATTCTACACAGACTTTTGGCTCTATAAATTAATATGAGATAGATAGCAGAAAGTTTTTATTTAATATGTAAATAGTGCTAATTTTATATTAGCAAGTATATTAAAGCTGAGGGAAGTGGAAGGGGAATGAGGACTTTACAATGTGCAGATTTATTGTTCAAAAATATGTATTTTAAGCATTTTACTGTATGATTTAATTAAACTCTCTCTGCCTGTTTTTTTTTTTTTTTTTTTTTGCTATGCACAAGAGCCATACAACATTTTGAGCAGAATCTACTTGTTTAAATTACCTTAGTGCTGTACTTTGCCGCTGAAAAATCAAAAAGCTTCAAAAGAACTCTTTCTCAAGCCTAGAACACTTCCTGCTTGCTTGTAAACTGATTACATCACTGTAACAGCATGTATAGATGTGCAGTGTGACCTTTGACCTCTCAGCATGCTCAGATGATGTTATCTGAGAAGAATAAGGAAGTTAATGCCACAGAATCGCTGAGAACACAAGGACTATTAAGAAATGTAAGGATTTGCTTTAGGTAAGTGTTAAATGCTGCACATTGTTATAGAAATTTTTTTTTAATGGTAAATTATATTTGACTTTGTTAAAATGCATATTCAGTGTTTTAATTACTTGTAACAATGCAGATATTTAAACAAGCTTTTAAATGAAGTTCACAGATAGGTTTGCAGAAAGGCTTCTATGTGTTCAGTTAATGAAAATATTTAACATACAGAAAGATTTTTTGTCTGTTTCTCTCCTTTTCTATTTATGATAATTATTGTGCTTTCCTCAGTATAACTGACTTATTTATATCCCCAGTTTGATGAAAGTAAGAGATGTATGCTTTTAAAAGACCAAGGTTCTTATTTAACTGCAATCTGTAAAAAAAAGTACCAGCTCTCATAAATTTACAGAGAGAGTTACTTACCAGTTTCTAGACACTGTTTTGTTATCTAGCTTTAATAACTAACCTTTTTGAATATAGTTTATTGTAAGATACATATGCACAGGTCAGTAATCATAAACTTTGGTATACATTTGTAGTTCATATTTATTGTTCTATCTAGGTATACATAAGTATAAGCTCTATATGACTAACACACAACCTCCCTTATAATATGTACCTAGATATGTGAACTCTTTCCATTTTGTTGTGATCACCCTTGCACATGTAGACACATTTCTATTGCTGACAGCAATTTTGCATTATGTTTGCATAACAGTATATAGGGGTCTGAGGTATTCAAACCTACTTTGTCTGTGTATCTGTAGCATTTGCTGTTCAAGTGTTGCACATTACTGTGCTGTCTGTGTCATTTATACATGTGCATGTTTATAGTTGTCCCCAGCATAATATGTCCAGAAGTCAGATATTAGTCATGTCTTCATTTGTTATTGCCAGGACTTGCAATACCTGTTCTTAAGTTACAGACAGAGCTACTTACTAGTTTTTGGATAGCTATTGTGCTCTCTAGTTTAAATCTTAATAGCTTTTACTTAAAACTGTTAATAGTTCCATGTTTTTTTATTACCTCTATCTAAAGCTAAACATAAGCTACCTAAAGGCATTACCATTTTCCCATTCCTGTAACAATACACTAGGTCTTTTGTTTTAAAATTACTCTCTGATTTGGTTGTACAAAGATAATTACTTCTAATATACACAATTATCACAAATAACGTATTAACTTTAATTTCACACACTTGATATTTCACTACTCAAATCAGTAACAATTCTAAGGACTGGCCTTTTATTTTTCTCACTTCTCATTACATTCTATACAGTTATTGTAATGGCAGTAGCACAGAACGGATGTAGATTACTGTTCTTAGGATGGGCGAAGGTGGTTTTGAGGAACTTCTCATTAAACCAGGAATTAAATATTCCATGTTTAGACTTGTAAATAGTTTTAAATGTTTTAAAGTTATACTCGGTGTTCATGCTATGTTCATAACAGAATCTTTACTAACACAATCTATAGGAATGTTTTCATATAAATGTTTGTCCTTAAATGTAAATGGACACAGCAATCCTATAAAGAGAGGAAGCTTAACCAAATATTTGAAAACTAAGAAAGCAGATATTGCATTTTTGCAAGAAACTCATATAATAGAAGATTGAATATGATATCTTTTAATGGCTACTCTATACTTGCAGATCTCATTTTTGGACCAAAAGAAGAAGCACCATGATATTGCGGAGGAAAACACTACCAGTACCTAATAAAATCGACATGTATTCAGACAAAAATGGCATATTTTGCTTAATTATTCAAGAAATAAATAAAAAAAACTAATCACATTAGCCAATACTTATTGGATACCCGGTATCAGTGCTGCAACAGCAAATAAATATCTTGACTTACCTGCAATCAAATCTAAGGGAGAAATAATATATGCAGGTGATTTTAACTGTATTCTCTCCAGAAGTGACACTACTAAATGTGATAAGTTTAAGATACCTGCACCTGCTAAAAGACTGAACTTTATCAATAATTCAAATATAAACGATATTTATAAAAAAATAGAACCCAAATCCCTAAAATACACACATTACTCATACATATTCGGTACACAAACTACCATCGATAAGGTATTGATTACAGATTATTTATTCTCAAAAATTCAAGAATTTTTCATGACCTCCTGTCCAGTGTCCGATCACAACGCTATTTTCTTTAAAGTCCACATGAAATCTAGTATACTGGCAAAGAATACCAGCATACATTGTTAAGATAACCGGGTTTAAGGAATGGTTAGTGAAAGAAATCAAAATATTTCTAGACATAAATGACAATGATAGTACTTCTAAAGTTATTGTCTGGGATACTCTGAAATCTTACATTTTTGGTAAAATCAAAACCTGGTACCTAAACAAACGAAAGGAATGGGATAGTATGCTATAGAGAAAAAAAACTGATGAACTAAAAAGAAATCTAAATAATAAAGATATAAACACAACTACAGAACTGAAACAATTAAACCTTGATTACATGGAAATTCTTAATCACAAAGTGGCAATAAATTTAGAATGAATCAAATTGCAGTCTTACTCTGTTAACCCAAAAACATGCATAGATTAGCTGTGAAATCAAAAAACTTAAACAATGTTAAACATATAAGGGAAATTGTTGATGAAACCAAAAATAAAACTAAAATTGTAACAGATTTAGAAGATATTCTTGAGCCTTTCAGAAAACATCACAAAATAATAAATAACACAAATCCAAATATTAATAACTACGTCCCAAAAGATAACTTCTTAAATGAGAACATAGGCAACAAACTATCAATAGAACAGAATACCAAACTTCTCAAACCAATAACATTAAGTGAACTAAAAGAGAGGATTCAAAGTCTTAAGAACAATAAAGCCCCAGGATTAGATGGATTAATAGGAGAAATTTATAAAGTACTCACAGACGATACATTAAAGATACTTTTACAAGCTTTTGAGGAATTCAGAAAAAAGACAAGCTCATTCCCTTCCTGGAAATATGCCACGATTTCCCCAATCCTAAAACAGGACAAAGACCCCAAAATAGTAACTTTGTATTGTCCCATTTCACTATTAAATGTGGACTATAACATTTTTACATCAATATTAGCTAACAGATTAAATCAACTGATGCCTACCATAATAGGTGATGATCAAACAGGCTTCATCCTAAATAGAAGAGTACAATACAATGTTATCAGGCTCCTTTTCTTAGCAGATCATGTTAACAGGAAAAAAAGAACTATCAATTATTAGACTAGACCTAAACAAAGCTTTTGACTCTACAAATTGGTCTTATTTATTTGAAGTATTAGAAGTATATAACTTCTCCCCTGGCTTTATCAATATAATTAATAGATTATATGTTAACTCAATATCATACATCAAAATTGGTGCTTTTTTTATCAGGTGCAGTCAACATCCTAAAAGGCACTAAACAAGACTGCCCACTCTCCCCCTTATTATTTACCTTATCAGTAGAACCTCTAACTAACTTCATAAGAGCAAATTCTAATATAAGGGGATTTTCTGTTAGTCCATGCTACATTTCTAAAATACAACTTTCTGCGGTCAATGTCATGCTAACAATTGGAAATATAGATTCCTCTATAGATCATATACCAAAATCCCTGCAAGTTTTTGAAGAGGTTTCAGGCCTAAGCTTTAATCACACCAAAATAGAAACATTATTAATAAATAAAAAAGTAAACACTTTACTAAGAAAATACAACAATTTTAACTGGGTAAATGACACCATTAAGTACTTAGGAATATACATAAGTCAGACTGGAATAATGCTTTAAAAACAAATTACAAATTCCTATTATCCATAGTTAAGGAATTTTTAAATAGATGGAATAAAATGTATTTCACGATAGAAGAAAGACTGTCATTAATAAAAATGATCATATTACCCAACATTTTGTTCTTCTTCCACACTTTAATTGCCTACCCATCCAAAAAGTTAATGAAGCAACTAAATTATATGTTAATACATTTCCTATGGTTTCCTCAAAAGCCAAGAATCAGCCATGCTTGGCACTACAGAAGCTGGAAAGATGGGGGAACAGCATTCCCAAATTTAGAACTTTATGCGGAATCGACCATACTTAATGTGATGAGTCAATGGTTAAGCTCCAAATATAGTTCTAATTGGAAAAATCTCCATGTAAGTATCTTATTATCTGACATAGACGCAAATATTGACAATAATATGTTCTCAGAAAATAAAAAAAAATCATCCTTGTTGTCCAAGACCATTTCTACAATATCAATAAGAATAAAAAAATTATCTTTTCACTAATTATATATTAGATCATTTTAAAAAGATAATAAAAATCCTATGACAAAAAGCTTAATATTTGTAATATTTCCCACAGCATACACAAAGACATGTCTGGACTCTTTCAACGTATCTAAAATAAAAGTAATGGAAGAAAATGGCTTAGTTTTCTGGCACCAGTTTCTCTGCAATAATAATATCCACGGACCATGTTCTCTTATGACCAGGTATAACATAAAGCACAACAACTGGTTGAACATACAAATATTTAGAGAATACATAGTTAATGAATTCAAAATATGTCATATCACCAGCACAACACCTTTACTTAAAATACTTTCTCTCCTTTGTGAAATAAACACTTTGCACGTTAATAATATTCTATCATTGTCAAGTATATATAAATCTTCAAGAACCAATATGCAAATCCCAGATGACACCTTATGGAATTTCACAGAGAGAATAAACAAATCCATTTTTTTCAGACAGTGATAAAGAATTAATACTTAAATCAATTAGTAGAACAACGTCATCCCCTTCTTGGAAAATCTTCACTTGGAAATAAATCCATTGGACCTTTATTACCCCACATAAGATGGACTTGATATAAAAAAATAATCTTAATAAATGTTGGAAAAGTGAGGAAATACTTTGTGCAGATTGGGTACACTTGTTTCTTACATGTAAAGTAGTAACTCCATTCTGGATAGAGTTCAGAAATTTTATAAAAGCATTGTGGTCAGAAAAGTGTTAATTATCTGACTCATTATTACTGTTCAATGCGCCGATACCAACACATATCCCCAAAATACTGGTGCACCTTCTTTGGTCCTTGCTTACAATTGCAAGAAAAATCATTATGTCATATTGGAAGTCTGATACCTTTATGATTTTCAGAAAAAGTTTGACAAATCTCTGACAAGTTCTGGCACCCTTGATAAGTGTAAGCAGGTGCTTGCAAATGTTTCATCTCCCAAGTCCCTGCTTACACTTATTCAAGGGTACCAAAACTTGTCAGAGATTTGGGATGCATAGCTAGGCTTAAAAAGGCCCTAGTGGTCATTAGCCTAGCAGACAAATATGAACCCAAAATAAGACACCTACAAGACCACATTTAACTGTAAAAACAATTGATAATGGTATGCTTGGTAATTCCTTTAAAACTGAAGTACTCAAGCTAGCAGACAGATTACCAAATGGTGCATAACCTACACCTTATGGCAGGGTGTCATAATTATTCAGAAACAGTGTTCAAACATTCTACATTTCCTTACACAGTCATAGTTATTTAGATATTTGTTTTTCGGAGTAGAGCACTGATCTCCATGCACCTTTTTCAGACTCAACTCAGGAGGAGTGTCCGACTTGTTTGAGTCACACAGTTAGGCAATGGAAGCTAAGAGAATCAAACCTTGTACCACTGGACCACAGAAAACAGCTCATTAACAGCTCCATAATCCTCTAAGGCAGCTGCCAGCCATATAGACAGGGCCTCTGAAATAACCTACCACTGAACACCAATAGTGAAGAACATCATTTTCTGTATGTGTGTGTGTGTGTGTGTGTGTGTGTGTGTGTGTGTGTGTGTATATCTAAAAACCCATACACAGCTTCAAAAGCCATGGAGAGAGGCCATCACTAATATGGGTTATGATTCTCGGTAACACTTACCTTTTTGAAGCAAGAATTTGAAGACAGAAGAAATATTACGGGAAATGGAGGTGAGTGTGTGTGAGTGTGTGTGTGTATGTACATTTGTGAGTAATAAGGGTGTTTAAGCTGGGGTGGCACAGCCGTGGCGTTGTTGCCTCACAGCAAGAGGTTCTCCTGTTCGATTCTCGGCTGTGTGAATGGGCGTGCCTTCGCTGAAGGTTGGGCATCGGGCTGGCAACTCGGCACCATAAAAATCTACTGCCAATCATTAGCGGACCGGAGTTCTGCTGTGGTGACCCCTAACCGGCAAAAGCCGAAAAGACAAACATCATTCTCGGTAACACTTGTAACACTTTGAAAAGTTTATGATCCTAAGCAGATGAAACTTTTTCTGAAGTGAAAGAAAGGGATAAAAGGGGACAATGTTAAGACACCTCCTTCCCAACTCTCAGTTGCTTCCTATGAGCCTGTTTGACTTTGTCCTGAAAATAACATTTTTTATCTTCAGACAGCTTTTTTAACATAGCATACTCTAGATTAAGAACACTGCAGCTCTTAACACGCCTTATCTCAAAGTTTTAATAAATGATGCAAGTCTTCTGTTATGTTTCCCTATTCCCTCACAATCTTCTAGTTAACAGAAGTAACCTTGCAGGTCTGACAATATAACAGATTCATGTTTCTATTAGCTGCTGCTTGAATTGTAAACATGTCAAGGGTCTTTTTCTAACATTCTGATAAATCCTCACAAAACCTTCCAATCACTGACTACTTTAACTCAGCAGATAATTCTTCTGCAGCAGATTCATGGTGAGAGATTAATATCACGTTTATCTCTTCATCTTCCATAATTATAATACTGGAATAACAACTGTCTGTTTCTCATCAGTGTGCTGCTTACAATAATTATTCATCTGAACAACTCCTAGAAATTACAAACAATTCCTTCAGCAGCACATATGCTTAGTGACTGATGGCAAATGAAGGAATTCTTAGCAAACTATGATTACCCATGCTACTGTACACAGTGGTAATAAACATTTTTATGCATAGCCCTGGGTAGAAATTATTAACGGCAGACTTAACACCCAGCACATTATAAACATACAACACAAATCTGTACAGAGATGTTTCTGGAAAAAGCTTGTAATCTCTTAAAGTACAGTTATGACACAATGAGGTATTTTTCTACTGCTCGAATAAAACACCTCTACTCCTGCTATGAGATCTGAACAGCTTATCACGATAATTATATTATGTAAAACAAATATGCCTCCACCAGTCTCTCAGCAATCCAGCTAAACACTGCAGAGAGAATTTCAGCTTTTCATAAAAAAACAGAACGAGAGAGATAGAGGTCACACAGCTCAATATTTGTGAGGTCAACAGGAGACAGTCAGATGCTTTCTGCAAGACACTAAAATAAATGCAACAAACAACAAAATTATAAATAGCCTAAGGATCCAACCAATGCTGACATCTGTTACCAAAAGTAGAAAAATTGTGAATTCCGCATCATAAGTGTCAAAGCCTTTTCAAATCAGGGAAAGAATAAACACTAGGCTACTGTTCAACTGGCTGATTTTTTTCAGTCAAGAAAAAACATGGATAACTGTACTATTCACAAAACAAGTTTTGTTTTTCTGTAACCATGACATCTTACAGCTGATAATGACGAAGCAATGATACATGTTACAAATGTAAAACTCTCTACAAAGTAACATTTTAAACAGATCTTCAACACAAATTATTGCTAAGAAAATAACTGGCAGTTTAACCTATTATTAGTTTGCAGGACTGTTACAGAGGCAGCTGATTTAACCGATTAGCAGCAATTAAAAAAAGCTTATTCTTGAGAGATACTGGCATACTGCTAGAAAGCAAATCAAATACTTTTTTTAAGATTTGACTACATGTGAATACCACATAAGCTACTATTAGTATGCCAAAAGAAAAAAAAAGCATATTAAAAACTGCAGGAATGCAAAGAAGTAGGTTTTGCTGTTTCATAATAATCATGCCAGTGATGTTGCTGGTTAAAATCTGATTTTTAATATCTAATGTAGTATTAACGTAATACAGATTATTTTGTTAATCTCTGTGTTTAGCAAAATGACTCCCACCTTGATAGTTCTTGCTTTTAGCATTTCCAGATGTTTAGAGGCACAGGCAGGCATCTTCTACACATGCCGTAGCATATACCTTTTAAAAATTTCTGCCTGTAACTCTGATCCATGATATCCTTACAAATAAAATATTTAAAATTGTCAAGTAAAGCAGCTTTTTGCCTTACTCATTCAATTTAAAATTATGCAATAATTTATTTATTTAACATTTGTTTACTGAGAAAGTCTGACTTGGAATGAAGTCAATTTTCAGCGGAGGCCCAGGGAGAAATGCTCTACACACGTCTTTGTGACCTGGGAGGAAACCGGAGTACCCGGGGAAACCCACACAAATGCAGTGAGGACATGCAGACTCCACACAGAAGGCACTCCAGCTGAGAATTGAACTGGAGAACCTCTTGCTGTGAGGTGACAACACTACTGCTGCACTCAAGGTGATGAATTAACCACCACAATTAAGGTTCTTGTAGTTGGGGGGGGGCACATGCTGGAAGCTGGAAACAGTTTCAAAAATCTTGGCTATGTCCCCGCAACAGGTGTCCAGAAAAGCCAGCTGGTTCTCCCTTCTCAAAATAGGTCAGTGGTCCAATTACTAACACAGCTTACTTTGTGGTACAAAGGCATAACGATGAGTGTACTCCAGCTGTCAGAGATTAAAACAGTGGCAATGTCAATGCAGGAGCTGGCCAGAGAAGGAACAAAGTGAGTGACCAATGCTAACTTGCCCATCCCAGAAGGAGAGAGCAAGTTCTCTCTCTTTAAAGGGCAGCCATATTTGGGGGCCTTGAATTGGTGGCAGGAACTCTGAAGCATAATCCCAGTCCAGTACCACTGCAGTGTGGAAGTATGCAACCACACTGGGCTCAGCAAAAGAGACTCACTGCACCCATCAGACCGGCCAACAGAGGGAGCTCTGAAGAAAAATACAAAACAAAATTCCCTATAATCCCAGAATCTCTCTATCCTCTCTCCCACATCCTCAAACACCATAAAAATGACAGGAATGAATGAGTTAGTGGAGAATAAGACTCAATAGTCATGGTGCTAGGGAACAAAAATCAAAGTATGCAAAATAGACTGAAATATCAAGCACAACATAATAAATAATACAGTCTACAACTTGCACCTGAGGGATAATGCTAAGAACCCAGCATTCCTCTCAGTGTTTCTGACTAAACTGATAGCTTGGGATGCTTAACAAACTTGAGTGTTTTCTGTGTGCTGCTCTTATCAACTTCATGATCTGCAGGACAGCAAGCAGCCTCAAAGTACTGGACCTGCTTTAGCTAGAGAGTTTGGTTTCGGGAGGTACTTGTAAACTTCAAAAGAATTCACACAGACTCCTCTCCAGTCTACTGCAAGTAAAAATAAATAAATAAAACAGAATCAACCAACTAACTCACCACTAGAAACCAAGCACAATGAGGAAATGTGGAGGGGATTATTTAAAATCCAGTCTCATCCAGACAAAGTTAAGTACATTTGATTGCTAAATCACACAAATTATTTTGAGCGACTGCTGCTATTTCCTGCTTTTATGTGTGCATTTCACTGATTTTTTATGTAAAAAAAAAAAGTGTTATTTCTCTCACTGTTACTGTTGTAAGACTGTCTTGAAATTGCCTTCAGCATAGGCTTTCCAGCTAGTTGTTAAAGTGGTTTGTGGTACTGCCTTTGTGGGTCTCTTCTACAGTGTTTTTTTACAAGAGGAGGACTGGGTTTATTCATCTTGCAGCAGGAAGTGTTCTCCTAGTCTATCAAGGATGGTAAATATACAAAAGGACTCACAGCATAGTCATTTTATTGGCCAGAGGGCTCATTAGTTAGTTTTCTGTGCTGCTATAAATTTTGCTTGTTTATGTGGGCTAGCAGTGCCCTGTGCATTAGGAAACACCTAGAAAGCAAATTTTCCATGTAGAACAGGCCATAAAACTGCACCTTGTAAAGCAGCAACATAGTGCAAATACTTTAGAACAGCTAGTTGGGAGTCACGTGACAAGACATACAGATTTAGTAGAATTCGGCGGTGGTGGTGCTGCGGTAGTGATGTTGCCTCACAGTTAGACGTTGCACGTTCGATTCTCAGTTAGAGCGTCTTCTGTGTGTCGACATGCGTGAATGGGCATTCCTTCACTGAAGGTTGTGCGTTAGGCCCGGCAAACCAGCACGTAAAAATCTACTGCCAATCATTAGCAGACCGGAGTTCCGCTGTGGCGACCCCTAACCGGGAAAAGCCGAAAGAAAGACGGGTACTGTGTAAATATTAAAGTTAGTAGAATTTAGTACTGTTTAGCATAATCTGCATGAATAAACACCCTTATTAGTCTGCACAAACAAAGCACCTCTTTCACCCCAACACACCACCCCCTGGTAGCTTAGAAATCAAAAGACTGGACAGCATAGATATGCAGTTTCCTAACCTCCTGTAGCCAGCTTGGTGGATGTGGGAATCCACTGACAATGTAGCAATTGTGTCATGTTTAGTGACAGACACTTAATCCTTAAAGAAACAGATGCAGTATATGCAAGAGGTGTACTTACATAATGACATTGGAGGCTAAACTCCAAGTGCTCATCAGGTTGTCAAAACCATGCAAATATTCACCTCACATAGCATGCAACACACAAATATACAAACATATGCTGAGAAACTTAAAAGCAATATTCCTAAACAACAAAGATTGCCTAGACCACCCATTGACAAAGCTATGCCTCAGCAAGCCCAAAGGCACATAGAAAAAAAACACCTAACACTACACATACTGTCACTTTTAGTGGAGCCCCAAGGCAAGCAAACACATTTCCCAGGGCTCTCATCACAGGGGTCTCCAATGTAAGATATACTGATACCCCTCTAATCAGTGCGAATGAAGCGAAGATAATTTTTAGCTGCTTATCTGGAGCCAGAATCTGCCAAATCACACACGCACTCAAGTCGTTAAGCCACAGGTACCAGTATGATTTCATCGTAGTCCATGTAGATGTAAATGAACAAGGCGTACTTACATTGACATATGAAGAGAGACATTATGTAACTTCAGACTGTGTGTCTCAGGCTGGTATGAGCCTGGCACTGAGCAGCATACTACCATCACTGAGGACGATGCCACAATATGTGCAAAAAATGATTAATTTCAATAACTGGCAGTCTTTCTGGTGTCATTCTAAGGGGATCCAATATTTGTCAGCTTGGGAGCACATGATTAACAGAACACTTTGCTTTCCCTTCTAAGCTTTTGAATACTGGCTAAAACTTTATCCACCACCATAGTAACCTCTTTTAGGCAATGCCAAATTGATAAACCTACCGGCATTGCAGAATCAACTCAAGTGAACCTCAAGGTGTTACTGCTCAATGTCAGGAGCCTAAATAAAAAAACTGTACTGCCTACAAGCCCTCATCACACTTAACAATACAGACATCTGTGCAGTTCCTGAGACATAGTCTAAAGCAGCAGAGAGTACCCCAGCAGTGTAAGGTTTTATTGCCTTTCACACTTTTAGAGCAGTAGCTGCACAGACAAGGGCCAAAGGTGGAGGTGTCTCGAAATAGGTCAATAACACACATACCTTTAGGGTGGTCACAAAGGATGATGTGTTGGAGTTCCTCCACATTCAGATCATCATAGACAAAATCCCATACCATATCCTAGCCAGATATAGCGCAACCTCCATGTCCTAAGAAGTTTACAATGCATACTTGGACCTACGGAGACACTTACTATCCAACCTAACACCCTGCTCATAGGAGACTTTAATTACCTATCTATAAACTGGGGAATCATACATGGCCTCTAATCTAGAGACACAGAGACTCCTGGACTTTGTAAAGAGAAACACCCTTGATCAAAAAGTGAGTACATCCACTAGAGGCTCCAACATACAGGACTGTGTGCTTACAAATATGGGAGAATGCTGCCCCCCCCATGTCTCATCCTCCCTGGTAAGGTCCGACCATAAAGCTGCCTCCTCAGAAATCTAAATCAACTCCGTAATCCCATTAAAACCAGTAAAAGCTTAGGAACTATTCCAAGGTAAATTACCTTTTATTAAGTGATGATTTGTCAAAATTCAATGATCCTCCAAACCCATAGAACACAACAGCCTATGGTGAATTGCTGTAAGAAACTCTGTACAACCCTGTCAATGACTGTATAGGGGCTGCTGTACCTAACAAAAGGAAAAAATAATGGCAAAAATCAGGAAGGGTAATTCCCATAAAGATAAAAACGGTCTCACCAAACTAAGTAGGCAGTTAAGAGGGCTAATTTGGTCAAGCAAAGCCAACTTGAGGTTAAGATAGCCTCCCAGGTGAAAGACAGCCATAAGGCCTTCTACAGCTATGTCAGAAACCTGAAGGTCAACACACAGCAATTTGCTGACCTGATGGTTAATGGTGACACATTCACAGAGCCTGACGATATAGCAAACTTGTTAGGGGAGAAATTCAGCTCCAACTTTATCCCCCTCTCACCCCCAACCATCCCCTCAAAAATACCCTCAAACATAACACCTCCAACTCTAACTAGGGAGCATGTAGTGGCTGCACTCACTAAAGCCAAGCATGCAACCTCAATGGGCCCCCGATAACATTCCAAGATGCCTCCTGATTAGTCTAAAATATGACTTATCAGGACCCCTGATGATGTTATTTAACTACAAACTTAAAACAGGATTTGTGCCACAAGACTGAAGGACTACAATAGTCATTCCCCTTCATAAGAAACTTTAACAGATGCTGCAAACTAAAGACCTCTGAGTCTGACTAGTGTTATCTGCAAAGCCATGAAAAGCATTCTCATGGAAATTATCAACAAGAACTCAGGAGACCCCCCCCCCAGACATAGATCCATCCCAGTTTTACTTTGTCAAAGGAAGGTCATGCTTACTGAATCTGTAGGACTTCTTTGAATAGGTCACCAAGGGAATGGATTGGGGGAAAATTGTGCATACTCCCTACCTAGATCTGGCCAAAACATCTGCTACAATATCCCACTCTGGCACTGTCAACAAACTTATGGAAGTAGGTATAAACCCCTTTATAACATGCTAGTTAGCTAGCTGGCTCACTGATAGGACCCAGAAGGTTAGAATCAGTGAGGCCACCAATGGAGTCCCACAGGTCTCTGTGCTGGCCCCACTATTCTCTGGCATCTACTTCTCAGATGTCAAAGCCAATATCAAAAACCTTTGGCTAACCGAGTTCGCAGATGATTGCAAACTGGGAGCAGTCAGTGAATTCCCCAAGATGAAAACATCCTACAGCAAGGTCTAATATAGACAAATGGTTGGTGTCAAAAAAGCCATAGCTTAAAGCTCAATATCAAGAAATGCATAATAGCATCCCCTGTAACTACATTATCAATAAAACACCTTTAAAAATTGATTCACTAGTCAAGGTTCTGGGATCATAAGTAGGTAGTAACCTAGCTTTCGACCAACATTTGTCCATGGAAATCCTTCTGTGTTGGTCAACTTATAATCAAGGGCAGGGCATCTAGGTCCAGAGAGGTCATCATACCTTTGTACTAAGCCCTCATCAGGCCCATCATAGAGTATAATGCCCCCTTTGGTATGTACCTGACCAGGCACATGCAGCAACTGGAATGTCTACAAAGGTTCCTTACAAAAAGAACAAAGGGAGTGAACACAATGTCCTATGCTGATCGCCTCACAGCCCTGTCTCTTTACTCGGTATCATACAGACTTCTGAGAGGTAATCTTTGCCAGAAATACAAGGCATCCCTAGACCATGTTTTGATGAACCTTTTGCACATCCACAAATCAAACAGCATCAGAACTATTAGATTAAAATACCTAAATTTGCTTACTACACAAACAGGACATGATGAAGAGACAGTTATGATTCTCAGATAATTCCCATTCTCTGGAACAGGCTCCCAATCCATGTGAAGCAGAGCTCCTCCCTATCCATATTTAAGCACAACTTGGACTAATGGATGGGTAATTAGAAATTCACCCCAGGTCTAGCTCCTGTCTCAGATAGACAGATGCAGTTAGTAAATCACCATCTATATGTATCAAATTTGTGGTCACATCTGAGTTGCACGGCTAGGCTTATAAGGGCCTTACTGATCATTAGCCTAGTATACACCTAGGAACCTTTGAAAAATATGCAGGTAATGCCTAGCACAGCTCCAAGCAACAGATTTTACATTTTTGGCAGACAACTGTATTAAATATAAACAAACATCTGATACAATCACAATTATGAAAACTTTTATAATTGTTACATTTTTTTCTGATTTAAACAAAGCTTTTGATCATTTCTTTTTTATTACAAGATATTATTACACAAATAAGCTTTAGTGGATTTTCACAAGAAGCTACTTAGTGGTTCCAGTGCTACATATGTACTAGAATATTCAGAGTGAATAAAAACAACTGTTCCCTTAATTCAGGATTCATGCCAAAAAGCATTCTACAGGATACGGTTCTTGGTTCACCTTTGCTCTCTTTATTCATAAACAGTCTCCCTTGGGATGTAACACATCTTAACTGTAGTCTTTATGCTAATGATACAGCAAATGCAAGAAGAAATAAATCACAGCAGTCCCTATGTCAAAATCTCGGGAAGACTTTAAAACTAATTAAAACTCATTAGTGAATAAACTGACAATAAATACTTCCAAAACCACTGTAACCCTTCATGGCACACAACAACTAAACAGAGCTAAATGAAAACGAACTATACTGGACCCTGAAGGCACATCACTGCAAATGGGGCAGTTTAAGTATGTTGGGATCTTGGTCACAACTACAGATAATGGAGAGTTAGGAGGCCAGTGGTGGCAGTACTGTGGGCATAAAGGAGGGTCAACAGGCCAGTGGTAGCAGTACTGTGGGCATAATGGAGGATTAAGGAGGTCAGCGGTGGCAATACTGTGGGCATAAAGGAGGGTTAGGAAGCCAGCAGTGGCAATACTGTGGGCATAAAGGAGGGCTAGGAGGTCAACGGTGGCAATACTGCGGGCATAAAGGAGGGTTAGGAGGTCAGCAGTGGCAGTACTATGGGCATAAAGGAGGGTTAGGTCAGTGGTGGCAGTACTGTGGGCATAATGGAGGGTTAGGAGGCCAGCGTTGGCAGCACTGTGGGCATAACGGAGGGTTAGGAGGTCAGAGGTGGCAGCACTGTGGGCATAAAGGAGGGTTAGGAGGTCAGCAGTGGCAGCACTGTGGGCATAAAGGAGGGTTAGGAGGCCAGCAGTGGCAATACTGTGGGCATAAAGGAGAGTTAGGAAGCCAGCAGTGGCAATACTGTGGGCATAAAGGAGGGCTAGGAGGTCAGCAGTGGCAATACTGTGGGCATAAAGGAGGGCTAGGAGGTCAGCGGTGGCAATACTGTGGGCATAAAGGAGGGTTAGGAGGTCAGCAGTGGCAGTACTATGGGAATAAAGGAGGGTTAGGAGGCCAGCGGTGGCAGTACTATGGGCAATGCATCTATCTGTGCCAGGGGAAGTGAGAGATGAGCCAAAGGAAACAGCTCTCAATTTACTGGTCATTCTAGGTCTCCAAGCTCACCTATGGTCCTTTAATCTTTGGGTAGTGATAAAAAGGAACAGATAACTGAAACAAGCAGCAACAATGAGGTTCCTTAACAATACAACCGGACACCTCCGTGATAAAATGAGATGCCTGGGTACAATTACTGTTACTTTGTGTTGTAAGGAGACAGCCGAAATGGTCTGGGAACCATGTGAAACTGTCCCCTGGCATGGGAGGTGTCCTAGATGTATATATTCACACTTGTGCATGTATGTACATATTACATATCTATATATCTGTATCTATCTATATATATATATATCTATATATATATATATATATATATATATATATATATATATATATAGATAGATATAGATATATAGATATAGATATATATATATATATATATATATATATGTGTGTGTGTATGTATGTGCACGTGCAGACGTATATGTATGTAGATACTTACATCTATTCACCTCAGACACACATATACAGCAATATTATATACTGAGAAAGAGACAGGAACAAATGCAGTATTCTTTAATTCTTTACCAGTAAAACAGCAAGAGTTATATGATTTTGCAGTACACATCACTTTCAAGAGGAAAGTATGAAGCCTAGAGAAAAAGCAGGCCTGCAGCATAAGCTCTGGTGCTCTTGTAAAGTCAACACTAACTCCAGAGAATGCCGATGAATACTAAACGAGCTCCAGAGAATGCCGATGAATACTAAACAAGGAGTTAATGAATAACCATCAACAAGTGTTAAGTATATCTCTGGTCTGTGTTTACGTAATCAAACTTAAAAATAAACCCAGAATTATTTTATTTTAAGGCAATCACAATCTAAGTGCAGAAATGATATAATGACACAATCACTTAGTTCAACTGCACAAACTCAGTTCCCAGGTATTTTTCCTGCAGTGTTTGTCCACTTTGTGTATAACAGATATGCCAGCACTCAGAGAAATGGTTTCTCTGCTGCGGCTTTCTGAAACGCTTACAGAACAAACTGCATATGTCATAATGATAACTAATAATATCTCACTATATTCTCTTTTGTTCCTCACAAAAAGCAAAATATCATTTTTAATTTAAACACTGTAAACATACGAATCATACCAGTCAAATAAAGAAAAGTAAATATTTTTGTAACCTACAAATTATTTATATGTAAATTCTTTAGATTTCATACAGCAGGCTGTATTTCTTCTCAGGAAGCCATACCATTTCTAATGTTTCAGTGATTTATTTTAAGTCAGAGTCAAACTAAAAGCAAACAACTATGTAAGGTATTGTGCAATAATATTTAATGTGTAAAATATAATGTGCTACACAGTACACTATGTACAAGTATTGCTCCTTTTGAATTGCATTTTACTAAAAATGATCCAAGAACAGTCCATTTACCCAACTATCAAATAAATCGATAAATAAATACTGACAAAAATGAGATATTTATCTTCTTTAATACTGTGGACCTCTATAATGTAACTGGTGACATTACAGCTGCATGTATGTAACCAAATCACTAAAGCTATAAGAAAGTGTGCAACATCTTTAGCCTCTACGATGATGCTCGAAGCTGTATTGCACAGGCTGCCGAGATCCTTTACACCTTACAACCCCCACAACCTTGTGGTCAAGGTTACTAATCTGCTGGTACAATGAATTTCAAAGGGTACACCCAACCATAGTTCCACTTCAATTATTCATTTTTTTAACCCCATACCTACTAAACAGGGAGTCTATTATCCAGTTGTTCACAGCCCATTTGTTCATCCACCCTGAGGATTCTACCCAGTGGCAGAGGGAAAGCAGCCTGGAGGGGCCATCATTCAGGCAGTCAAGAAAGTCTTTTGTGCATTTGCCTGCATCCACACAATAAGGGCATTTGTAATGCCCTGTCCTGCTCTCTGGTGAAGGGATATGTGACCTCAATAACTTCTGAGGCAGACAATGGCTTCCCTATGTCAGTACACACTTTCACACACTCACATTGAAGGCTACTACCAGTCATAGCCTGGTGGGCCTCACTCCTACCCCTGGTCATGCATTTGTATCACTCTCTCCCCCAAGAGATAATGGCAATATGACCACAGCTCTTCTCCACTCATTCTCCCTGCCATCTATGACAGGCACCCAAGCTGCTACACAAGTCCAGATCACCTGGGCCACAGTCAGGGCTTTACCCCTCTACACTACAAGAGCTGAATGGGTCCACTTCAGTTTAACGGAAGTACATTTTACCTAAAATGTTGAGTTTTAAATGGATGAGAATCCCTATACTCACCCAGATAAAGACATTGTACTAAATACTTGTAGGACATGAAAGTATATTATACTTTTATAGATGCAGCTTTTTAGTGACTAGGTAATTCAGAAAGAGATTCAGTGAATGCTTGTTTTGTGTGACAACTTGCAGACCCGTTTATAAGGATACATCAGCAGCATCCATAATGCCTTAACAGGACATGAGGAAGAGGAGGAAAACATGGAAAGACCACAATTGGTAATTTAGAAGTGGAAGACGGTTTGTTTTAGGAATGTTAAGCAGACAAAATATAACAATGCATTAGGGTTCTTACAAACACATGGCAGTATAGCAGTGAGACTCTACACACTTCACTGTTTCTACAACTTCTGTTTATGTAATTTCATTTTCATAAAGCAACCATCACAGAAAGGAACATTCAAGCAATATCTGTGTTTGACATAAGACAGTGCAAAAAACACATCTGACAACTCGGCATAAAAAAAAAAATTCCCGTAAAAATGTATTTATGAAGCTAGAAAAAGACAAACTGTAGCCATTAACAATTGGAATTCCAATGCATTTTTTTGCATTTACTGAAGTGACTGTTTTACAGCTAAGGAAAGAGCAGTTTGGATGAATATAAAACAAAAGTTATGACTAGATAATTTATCTCCAGTACTTCAGTTTGGGGGCAGGGGGTTGAGGAGGATGCTACCTAGCAATTCAGTTCAATCTATTACAAAAACTGTCAGCATCTTATTAAAGAATGCAAAACTGCCTTCTAATACATAATGGTCAGTTATGTGGAAATGTAAACTTGGCTTTAACATACATAACGTCTGTAAGAAATATACAGTCCAAGCACTAACTATAAAGCCAATTTAAAGAATTAAAACCAAACGACAGTGGGCAAAATGAAAGAAAGGAATAAAGCCTTGACTATGACCCAGATGACCAATAATTGACTACGGACCTGTGAGTTGGGGGAGCATGACAGGAAGGGTCAGAAAGAATGACTTTTGCTATTTCATTTACCCCAGAGGAAGGAAGGTGGTCCAATCCACTGTAGCGTTGCCACCTACTACAGAAAGTGCATGGCATGTAGCATGAGTTACCTGCTAAGCCATACTCACATGGTATCTTTAATAGACTGTGTGTATGCAGAAAAATACGTACACCCCATCAGTGAAGGCAACACACACTCTTATGTATGCAAGACTGCACCATCAACCATTAGTGTACATGGTTATGGACCTAAATGGAAAACTCTTTGCCTTCCATAGCAGTGTGGATGACTGCTCCCTTCCCTTATTGTCTCTTCTTCTTGCCTGTGATGGAAGAAATAGTTGTTGCAGCACAGGAATAAACACGCTTGAGACCAGTGGAAGAAAGCTTTTGGTTAGAAGACATACAGAAAAAAATTATACAAAATAAGATTATGCTCATCAGTAACATTAATATTGAAATAAGGACTTTTAATCATTATTTAGAAACCTGAAAAATTATGGAGATTATAACCTACACATAAAACTTGTGTATCAAGTATAGGTGTGTGTGTGTGTGTGTGTGTGTGTGTGTGTGTGTGTGTGCGTGCGCACATGTACGCGTGCATGTATAAACACACACTCAAACACACACTAGTGTGATATATATACACACACACACACATATATATATATATATATATATATATATATACATATATATATATATATATGGTTTACCTTTGAAATGTTGAAAATCATGTTGTCGATTTGCCCACTGGGCAAACCGAAATTCCAAATTCTGGATGTTGAACGTCACTGAAGTTCGAAACTCAGCAAATCGAACAGCATATCTGCTGAGTTTCAAACTCCAACGTCGAAAACACAATGTAATGCAGGGGGCAAGCTGCAACCCCCACACCCCCCCTACTTTAATATTCTAACTCCGAGATCGCACTACAATGGGGAAAGGGTCCATTTCCTGATCCCCACTATAGTGCAATCCACACCCAAAATGCCGAATCTGCAATGAGCGAATGTCACTGTGCATTCACTCATTGCACATTCGATGCATTTTTTTTTGTCTATACAAAAACTGGAAAACATCCTTTCGCACAATCCAGTTTCACATATGTGCATTACGCACATATAAAGGTAAACCCATATATATATATATTTATTTATTTATTTATTTTACATTTGTTGACCGGGCTAGTCTATCTGGATATATGTCCATTTTCAGTAGAGGCCCGGGGAGAAAAGCTCCAATGATTACATGGTTTTAGCAGATCTTACAAAAAATATGAAACTAACAGTAAATAACTAGTAATTAACAAATAAAAAATTATTTTTTTTTTATATATATGTATAAATATATATATATATATATATATATATATATATATAGACACATACACACATTATATATATATATATATATATATATATATATATATATATATATATATATATATATATATATATATATATGTATAGTGTGTGTGTATGTATATATATATATATATATATATATATATATATATATATATATACATATCTATATATCTATATATATATCTATATATATATATCTATATATATATATATATATATATATATATATAGAATATATATACTCACACACACACATATATGTATGCATGACACACAAACGACTCCAGGTACAACTGACAGTTGGCAAGACACCCATCCAAGTTATAGCTAGCTATAGACCCCCCCTCCATGACTCAGGACACCTACTTCTCTTATCTGGATCTCCTTGACTCCATGAAGGTACCCCACAATACCCTGATCCTTGGTGACTTCAACTACCCCACCATAGACTGGGTAACTATTCCTGCACTAATGCACTCTCTCAACAATTCCTTGACTTCGTCAGTTCTAACGCACTAGAACAGCTCGTTTCATCTCCCACAAGGGGAGATAACATTCTGGACTTGGTTCTCGCCAACATGGGTGACCGCTGCACCACTCCCATAGTATGTTCTTCCCTGGTGAGATCAGATCTTTAGACTGCCTCATTCAAAGTTTCTATTCCACCCACCCCTCCAGCTGTAATCAAGCTAAAAAACTTCTCAAAAGCTGACTATAACCTCCTAAGGGAGGGTATCTGTAGCTTCACACCACCGCCCCCTCAGAGGATGCAGACAGCTATGCTGAACAGTATGCCAGTGTAGTTTACAAGCACCAGTACAACTGCATGGACTCAGCCATACCCAACAGAACTAAAACCTGCTCCTCAAGGAAACACAAACCTGTTTGGTGGACTTCCTCTATCAACAGACTTTATAACAAAAGGAAGAAACTGTTGTCCAAGGGTAAAAAGGAACAAATTCCAAATTGGAAAAACTCCCTCCACAGCCTCAACAAGCAAATTAGATCACTAGTGAAAACCTCCAAAGCCAGTTATGAATTGAAACTAGTCTCCATTACAAAGGGAAGCCATAATGTCTTTTTCAGTTATGTCAGGAACCTCCGTGGCAAAGAGTTTGTTCCAAATTAGTACTTAACAGTATCACATACACTGATCCTGCTGACTTGGCCAACCTGCTAGCAGATAAGTTCAGTGCAAACTTCACCCCCTGTACCCCCAAAGGCCCTTTCAACATCCTTGTTACTTGTCCCACATCTCAAATCTCTGTAGATCAAGTGTTACAGGCCCTATCCAAAGCAAAGAACACAGCTTCCATGGGACCTGACTGTATCCCAGGATGTATTGTGCACCATCTCCAGCAAGAACTGGCTTCACCACTGAGCACCCTATTCAACCACAGTCTAAGTACAGGCTTCATTCTAGCAGAGTGGAGAACTGCCATTGTCATCCCTTTGCACAAAGGTGGTGCCACTACTGTCCCTGGAAACTATTGCCCCATTAGCTTGACAAATCTGATCTGTAAAGCCATGGAGCATATTATTATGGCTCTCATAAACAAGGACATAGGCAATCTCTAAGCAGTTGACCCCACCCAGTTCAGATCAGACAAGGGCAGATTTTGCCTGCTGAACCTGGTTGACTTCTTTGAGACTGTCACCAAGGCCCTGGATGAGGGGAAAGTCAGTACATACAGCTTACCTTGATTTGGCCAAGGCCTTAGACACAATCCCCCACTCAGGTGTCATTGAAAAGCTAACACAACTTGGTGTAAATCCCTATCTCATCAGGTGGGTGGCCAACTGGCTCAGCAACAGGACCCTCAAAGTCAAAATAGGCAACTCCACCTCTGATAGCAGACCTATCAATAGTGAAGATCCCAGGGATCTGTCCTGGGACCCCTCCTGTTTGGCATCTATTTCTCAGAGGTCCAGGCAAAGACAAAAGGCCTGTGGCTGACCAAGTTTGCAGAAGACTGTAAGTTGAGTGTTGTCATTGATTCCCCAAATTATGTTAACATACTGCAAGAAGGTCTCACAGCAACTAATGACTGGTGCCAAAGTCATGGCCTCAAGCTAAATGCAAAAAAAGGATCATCATATCATTTGGCAAAAACATGACCCCTACTGATTACCACATCAACGGCAACACCCTAAGCACACAACCTGTGCTGAGAGACCTGGACACTCAGGTTGATAACCTCACATTCGACCATCACGTAGCAGCAGTGGTCAGAAAAGCCTTTTACTTGGTTCATATTACCTCTCTATACTCCTCCCTTATTAGACCAGTAATTGAGTATAATGCCTCATTTGGGATGTACCTCTCCAAACATCTGCACCAACTGGAAAGGCAATGAAATACCTCACAAAGAGAATCCATGGCCTCCAACACCTATCCTATGACGACAGGCTCAAATCACTAGCACTCTACTCGGTATCATACAGATTTGCTCAGAGGTGATCTGTGTCTCGCCTACAAGGCAATCTCGGACCCTGCCCTACTAGAGGTGCTCCATATCCTTAAGTCTAACTCCTCATGCACTACCCGCTCAAAAGTCCTGAATCTAATATGCGACATCAACAAAACCTGCTGGACAGATAGGTTTGTCTCCCAGAGGCTGCCCCGTCTCTGGAACAGACTTCCCATACACATCAAACAGAGCATCTCATGGACCCTCAAGCGCAACCTTGATGAGTGGATGGGAAACCACAAATTTGTCCCAGGGGTTCCACCTGTGTCCCTCACTGACAGGGGCAACAGGTGCTGACTAAGGTTTCTTTTTTGGGGATAAACTCTTGGCTAGGTTTGTAAGGGCCCCAGGGCCAATAGCCTAGTAATCTTGTGTGTGTCTGTGTGTGTGTGTGTGTGTGTGTGTGTGTGTGTGTGTGTGTGTGTGTGTGTGTGTGTGTGTGTGTGTGTGTGTAAAGCCAAGCTAGAATTTTCACTGTACACCTTAACCCTCCTGCAATGGAAGCCCATGGGATACATGCAAATGATCCCCTTAAAGACATCAGGTGTTTTTCAGCTAAATGGCTTCTGAATGTGTATAGCTTTTTTACTTTTTAAGTTTTTATGTTTACATTCAAGCCAATAAAGCCAAACCCCGCGCTTAGGTGTGGATTAGCACATTTAGGATAACTGGTAGTCTGGCTATACTTCAGAAACAAAGGGTCTTTAAATCCAGCTGATGTCCATAAAGGTTAAGGTGCTTTATAAATATTCCAGCTAAATCAAAGGGGAAAAAGGTCAAGAAGACAAACTATTAATTAAAAACTAAAAGAAAACCCAGCCAAGCTACAGTTTTTCATTGTCTGATACCTTAAACCTCCTGTAATGGAGACCCACTGGATATAAGCAAATGACTCCTGAAGACATCAATTGTTTCAGCTGTATGGCTTCTGAATTTCCATGACTTTTTATTCACTTTTTAAATCTTTATGATTACATTCAGGCCAATAAAGCCAACCCCAACTTCGTGTTTGTAGCTTGCCTAGGTTTTTCTTGCCATTGTTACTGAATGGTTTGTCTGTGTGACCTTTTTATGTTTTGGTTTACACACACACACACAATCCTCTGCTGAAACTTGGACATCAGTCATGACATCATGACTGGGGGATTAGAAAATTCTAATGACTGAAGGAACCCAGCACTTCATCCAAGGCAAAGCATACAGTACCTCCTACTGTCACTGTAAACATCAATACAGATACCAAATGAAAGGCACATCAACTCTTACCGCTGAAGAAGCGATTTGAGCAAATAGACTGAAAACCAGCAGAATTTTCTACAATTCCAGCTACTTCTCTTTGCATGTCTACATTGGCTCTAATTTCAACAAACACAACTGCATCAGTGATGACACTTCTGCACCCTCCTTATTGCATGAGAGCTACTCATTAGCCAGTGTACCCCATTCTCCCATCCAGCCCTTCCAGCTGTCTGAGCCTGTCACTAGCCTCAGACTGCTAGGTGCAGAGATGGATGCACGTGTGTTTACAGTCATTTTGTTTCTTATAACATTCCCTTTTATATGTTGCCTGTGACTCATTAATGAGTCACTTCAGTACGATATCCAACCTCAACAAAATATCATGACACAATACGGAGCTATGGGGATTAAAGATGGGTATACAAAAAAGGTGTGCTGTTATACGTGTGAATAGGTTCAAGGAGGAGGTAAAAAGTATGCTGATTTAGGAGTGTATAGTCATCCCCTTTGGCAAAAACAAAGTGCCCACAAATTACCACATAGGTGGTAATCCATTAAGTACGGAAGAAATAATTAGGGACCTGGGGACCCAAGTTGATAGCAATCTCTCATTTGACAACCACGTGGCCAAAGTGGTTAGAAAAACATTTTATATAGCCCACCTAATCATGAAGGGATTCACATCTAGATCAGGGTAGGTCATCGTGCCTCTTTACTCATCCCTCATCAGGCCCATAACTGAGTACAATGCCCCTTTTGGGATGTACCTTACCAGACACCTGCAGCAACTGGAAAGACCCCAAAAGTACCTCACCAAGAGGATCAAAGGGCTCAAACAGATGCCATATGCTGCCCGGTTAAAGAAACTCCAGCTCTACTCAGTGGCATACCGCCTGCTCAGAGGCGATCTGTGCCTGACGTATAAAGCCATGTCCAACCCGGAATTAATGGACATGCTGCACCTCAGAAAATCCAAATCCCATCGAGCTAAGCGCTCGAGAGACTTGAACCTCAGCACTGAAATAAATAGGACATGCTGGAGGGACAGATTCATAACCCAGAGGCTCCCTTCACTCTGGAATAAAATCCTAGTCCAGGTTAGGCAGAGTCCCTCATTGACTCTCTTCAAGAGGAATCTTGATGAGTGGATGGGAGATAGTAGGTTTACCCTGGGTATCACTTCTGTGTCACTGTTAGACAGAGGCAAAGTATACTAACCTTGAAAAAGGGCACAGCAAAATTCATTTAAAATGGGTGGCGAAAGCCAAACACACTCTGGCTAGGCTTATAAATGCCCTAGGGCAGATAGCCTAGTATGAACCTATGAACCTAAGAGGTACATGATGAGACTGCAATCCTCACATCTGCCTCCAGAGGGTGGTCATGGTATCCCTACTCCAAGCAGGGTTTTACAGACTCTAATGAAACATCATGTAGGACCTTTAAGAACAATGTTTACTGAATCCATTTTATTGAGAGCATACTTCACCGTCTATAATAACCTTCAATGGTTTAAATCACTATGGAGATGTCTAAGTTAATATGGGGTGCAGTGCAATACACAGCCTGTTGAGATATCAATATGTTTCATTGTCTTCTTTGAAGCAAATGGCTTCAATGCAATAGAATTCAAAACAGTTTCAACCAGTCTGGATTCAAGACAGTGATATTCAGTACAGTACATCCAGGCATCGGTACCACAATTCAGTGAAATGGCCCAACCACTGAAAATGGACATGTACATAGAGTCAGCATGAGCATGGCTCTCAGCATGCTTCCAACAAACCCCCAGTATAAAAAGACAGGGCAGAGCATAACACCAGGAAGATCCTGACTGGTTAACAGTTGTTGTTTAATGGCAAAATACAGTCCACTTCACAAAAAAAGAAGTTATGTCCTTACCATAACGTTCCATGTGGAGTGTTCATCTCGCCTTGGTTATTACACATGGGTTCGGAGCCGATCCTCGGCTCCGTGCCGGCCGACTGCAAGCTCTGCATCGAGAAGAAGCTCGAGGACATCTAATACCCACAATCCCCCTCTGCCTTTACCTCAGATCCAGTTTGCAAGCAAACCAGACAACAATCACGCATACATGTCAAACTATATACATAATTACATATATACAAACATACCAAGGGTATGATAGTAACACTAACACTGCAACAGCAGAAGGAGAATACTCCAGACCAGGCCCCAAATCGAACGTTCTTCCTAAGGGTGGGAGTGTAATAACCAAGGCGAGATGAACACTCCACATGGAACGTTATGGTAAGGACATAACTTCTTTATATGAGAGTGTTCAATCTCGCCTTTGTTCTTACACATGGGTAGCGTCCCTAGCTCCATGATCCTGAGGAACTCAAGGGAGAACGTTCTTGAGCACAGTGGAAAGTACAGTTTTGTACCTACCATAAATGTAGATGTTCGAGGATCCACATTGCTGCAGTCCTAACTATTGGGTAGTCCGCTGTCCAGTCGGCCCGAATACCAGAGTATATGGCTGACGCCGGTCAGGGCGCATTAGACTGACGTCAGTACGTCAGGGTACTAATGCGCATGACCGACGTCATATCCTCAGTCTTTTCTTGCCCCAGATGTCAGAAGACCCTAAAAAGACAAGGCCCAACATACCTGCACCAAAAATATGTACAATAGATACAAAAGTATATACAAAAATATCAGCAAATAACCTCACCTACACAACCACCCCTAAACACAGAGGGGAAGGAGGGAGGGTAAATTGGACTGCAGCAATGTGGATCCTCGAACATCTACATTTATGGTAGGTACAAAACTGTACTATGTTCTTCGTTCCACATTGCTGCAGTCCTAACTATTGGGTAGAATCCCAAAGCAGAGGTAAGGGAGGCTGGCAAATCATAAAGAAGCAGGAGCTGACAACATGCCTTGCAAAATAGCTGTGGCAAAACCAGCCCTAGACTTAGAGTAGAGAGGAAGGTGATAATGCTTAGAGAAAGTATGCACTGAACTCCAAGTAGCTGCTTCCAAAATATCCTTAGTTGCCACCCCCCTTAGAAATGCTGTTGAAGTGGCAGTAGCCCTAGTGGAATGAGGCCTAATCCCAGCTGGAATCTCCTTGCCATGATGGGAATAACAAAATGCAATGCAAAACCCAATCCACCTAGAAATAGTTTGTTTTGACACAGGCTTGCCCTGCGAACTCAAAGCAAAAGAAACAAACAGCTGCTGAGACTGCCTAAAATCCTTAGTCCTGCTCAAATAATAACGAATTGCCTGTGCACATCTAAAGAGTGCAAAATCTTTTCCCCTTTATTTTGGGGATCTGCATAAAAGTAGGCAAATGAATAGTTTGGTTTAAAGCCACACTAGAAACCACCTTAGGCATAAAGAGAGGATTAGTACGTAATGATACCCTATCCTTATGCAAAATCAAAATGGGCTCAACCGCCATAAGGGCCTGTAACTCAGAAACCCTTCTTGCAGAAGTAATAGCCAACACAAAAGCAGTCTTCCATGACAAGTATTTCAGTTCAGCAGTAGCTGCAGGCTCAAAAGGTTGTAGAGTAAGTTTCTCCAACACAAAATTGAGATCCCAAGCAGGAGTAGGAGCTCTACGTGGGGGTCTTATATTCTTTGCCCCTCTAAGAAATTGCTTGAACAAAGGATGTGAAAACAATGGTGGGTCACAATCATAGTGAGCTGAAATTGCTGCAGCATGAATCTTAATGGAAGAGAAAGACAAACCTTTGTCCAATAACTCAGTAAGATATTGAAGAGCCACACTCAAATTAGGCTCTGAAATCTCCAAATTCTTTGCTGCAGTCCAAGATAAAAATCTCTTCCATTTTTCTGCGTACACTTTCCTTGTACTAGGTCTTCTGGCTTCCATAATCACATTTAAAACTTGTTGAGGAAGTTGAGACCTGCTGTCTTTCAAAACAGAATATGCCAGGCTGTTAGATGAAGAGAGTGAAGCTTGACATTGAGCAGACGACCTTCCTTCTGAGACAACAGATGTGGAATCAAGGGTAAAGGCCATGGAGGCTTCTTTACCAGACTCCTCAGTAATGGGTACCAGTGCTGCGAGGCCAATCTGGAGCTATTAAAATCATCCTTGGCTTGTCTTGTCTGACCTTTAGAAGCACCTTTGGAAGAAGAGGCAGAGGTGGAAAGCATATACATGAAGATTTTTCCAACTGAAAGAAAGAGCATCCACTTTCCAAGCTGTGTGATGAAACCTCTTTGTGCAAAACTTTGGCAGCTGGTGGTTCAGTGGAGAAGCGAACAGATCTATGTCTGGAGTTCCCCAGGACACTGTCAACTTTTGAAATACATGAAGATCCAGTTTCCACTGTGGGGATCCATGATTTGTCTGCTTAACACATCTGCTAAGGAGTTCTGTGCTCCGGCAGAAACCTTGCCTGAAGAGTTAGTTGCAAGCTGAGCGCAGTCTCCCATAAAATCATTGCTTGCCTGCACAATGGGTAAGAATGTGTTCCCCCTTGTTTGTTGATGTACCACATGACAGTTGTGTTGTCTGTTAGAATCAACACCTGCCCTGGAAGAAGTAACTCCTTGAAAGCCATTAATGCAAACTGGACTGCTAACATCTCCTTCATGTTGATATGTAGATGCTGTAGTCTGGCAGGCCACTTGTCTTGTATCCACTTTCCATTTAGATGAGCTCCCCAAGCAATGTCCGAGGCATCTGTCGTTAAAATCTGACTCGCCTCTGGCCGGGTCACAGAGAGTCCCTTGTTTAGGTGACATTCCTGAGCCCACCACAAAAATTCTTTTTGAAGGCAAGGTATTATTTGAATGACAGTGTCCAAATCCTGGCAGTGCTGTGTCCATACATTTTGAGATACCATTGTAGCTTCCTCATATGCAGTTTGGCATTGGGAAGCACCAGAATACAAGATGCCATGAACCCTAATGCTTGAAGAACTGTCCTTGCAGTCAGCACGGACTGATGAGATAGTTGATGGAAGTAAAGTGATAGACTCTGTTGTTTGTCCGGGGTTAAAAAGGCCATCTGGGCTGCTGTATTCAGTCTCACACCCAGAAAGCACATGTCTTGAGAGGGTACTAGACTGGACTTTATTTCGTTCACAGAATACCCTAGGCATCTTAGCACTGCTATAACATATTCCAGATGCTGTAGAAGGTCTTCCTTTTCTTGAGCCAGAATCAGGCAGTCGTCCAAGTAAGGATAGATCTGAATTCCTTGTAGCCTGAAGTAAGCTATCACTGGAGCCAGAACCTTTGTGAATACTCTGGGCGCAGTAGATAAGCCAAAGGGCAATGCAGAGAACTGATAATGAGAATTTCCAGCTCGAAAACGCAGATACTTCCTGCAACTTAGTCTTATAGGCACATGAAGGTAAGCTTCCTTGAGATCTAAAGTTACCATCCAGTGATCTTTGCCCAGCAGAGGTAAAAGCTGTTGTAACGTCAACATCTTGAACTTGGGAATGTCCAGATAAGTGTTGAGGATAGATAAATCCAAAATTGGTCTCCACGTGTTCCCCTTCTTTGGTACTAGGAACAGGCGAGAATAAAATCCTAGGCCCCTTTGTGATACAGGGACTGGCTGAATGGCCCCTATTTGGAGTAACTGAAAAATTTGCTTGTGAGCCTCTTTCCTTTGTGGAGGAGGAACGTCTGGCATGCCTTTGAAAGGGGGCAATGTATGGAAATAAAACCTGTAACCGTGGTGAATGATATCCAACACCCATCTGTCTTGAGTAATTAAATCCCAATTTTCTTTGAAAAGAGACAGTCTTCCTCCCAAAGGAGCTGCCAGACGAGAATCTACTGGCAGCTGAAAAGGCAGGTCATTGGGTCTGTTTACGAAAGGACTGACCCCTGCCCTCACCAGAAGTCTGAGCAGGTGAACTCCTGTTCTAGGCCTAAAAGAACCTTGAGCTCTGCCCCTACCACGTCTAGACCTACCCCTAGACTGGGAATCATAAGCAGGATATGTCCAACCCTTAGTAGGCCAATTTCTACTAAACTTGGTGGCTGCACCTGCAAAAATCTTTAACAGTTTGCATAGACTTAGCTTTGTCCTCCATTTTCTTTAAAACTGCTTCAACAGGCGAACCAAACAACACATCAGACTGTAAAGGAGCATCCAAAATCCTTGTCTTAACATGCTCAGCTAAATTCTGATCCCTCAACCAGGCATGCCTGCGAAGAACAGAACTAGTGGCAGCCACCCTCGAGGAGGCCTGTACAGCATCAAAACCACATTGCAAAGAATGCTTACCCACTTGTTCAGACACATGAACTAAATCCAGCAACTCTTTACACTCAATACCTTCCGCCAAAGCATCCACCTTAGATTTCAATTGTGAAAGGAGATAATTTTGATATTTTAGCATGTGAAACTGACAATTCAACGCCCTCATGGCTAAAGTGGAAGAAGTATACACTTTCTTTCCCCATCTATCCAAAGCCCTTGCCTCTTTATCAGTGGGAACAGGGTTCTTAACCACAGAGGCCTTAACACCTTTAGGTCCCTGAGAAACAGTTTCCGGGTCTGCCCTAGGACTCTTAAAAAGATACTTATGAGCTTCAGGCACCCTATAGTACCTATCAGGTTTAACAGGAGCAGGAGGCAAAGAATCAGGGTTCAGGGAAGCCTCTGCAAAAACATCTTCCACCACATTCAACACAGGAGGTATAGCTAAGGGCCTATGCTGGGGTAAAAACAAGAATTCCCTAAGCCTTTTCCTGGAATCAGAGTAATCCTGGCCTTCCCATTTAAAGTGCTCCCTCATGGAATGCAGAGTCTCTGAAAATGAGAAATCCTCAGGAGGAGAAGCTGTAGGAGTGGAATCATCCACATCAGAATCAGAATAAGGAGGAACTCCGCAAATCTTCCAAGAGAAGACTCAGAAGCCTCTGAACACTGTTCAAAACTTTCAAACTCAGGCTCCACCCTAGGCCTCTTATCAGGGGGGGGCATAGAGCCTCTAATCATAGTAATCAAATCTTCTGTCATTTTAAGCATATGTTTCTTAGGCACAGAGCCTGAAGTGCTAGGAGAAGCCCCCACTGAAGCTAAACTTGGCCTACCTCTCAAAGAAGTTTTTGAAACAGAAGGAGAGGCTCTAACTACCTTAGGAAGAGAGGGAAGAACAGTTACCTGAGAAGCCCCCTCAGCCTGGCCTACTTCCTGAGAAGGCACATCCTGTAACAGTAAAGTCTCTGCCTGAGACTCCAAAGAAACTCCTGGCAAAACCTCTGGCTCCACTGAGCCTTCTAAAGAACCGGCGTCCGGGACTGCCGGTTCATCAACCCTAGGCTTCGCTGTTTTGTCCTTGCGCTTTTGACGAAGCGGCGCCGGAACATCCGACGGCATTTTATAATTGCAACGCTTCCCAAACACTAACCTGGCACAGTCTAACCTTCTCTTAATAGTGCGTTTGTTAAACCTAGCACAAGAGCGGCATCCAACAACGCCGTGCTCAGGCCCTAAACAAGGTATACACAAGGTATGGTAATCCGTATGAGGTATCTGTTTCCCACAAGAAATACAGTTATTCACTTCTTCTGACATCGGGTTAAATACTGAGGCAAGAAAAACCAAAATGTTCCCCAACGGGGTACTTAGCCAACTCTGATTCGGTCTGAAACTCCGGCTTCAGAAAATTTCAGAACGCCAACCTGCACTCGCAAAAAAGCTTCTGCATCGGACCATGCGGCAAAAAAGACTGAGGATATGACGTCGGTCATGCGCATTAGTACCCTGATGTACTGACGTCAGTCTAATGCGCCCTGACCGACGTCAGCCATATACTCTGGTATTCGGGCCGACTGGACAGCGGACTACCCAATAGTTAGGACTGCAGCAATGTGGAACGAAGAACATCCAAAGGTTGCCCTATCCCTAGAAACCCTGTCCACTTTGTAATGAGATATAAATGTATGTGGTTTAGCCCAAGTAGCAGCCGCACAAATGATGTCTAAAGGTAAACGAGCTGCATGAGCCAAAGATGTAGAAATTGATCTGGTAGAATGTCCTCTGGGTTTTGCTGACAATGTTTGATCAGAATTTTCATAAACATAAATGATACAATCAGTTAGCCACTTAGAAAGAGTTCGTTTCGTAACTGCAAGACCCTTTCTGCTGTCAGCAAAAGCTATAAATAGCTGATCAGACTTCCTGTGATCTTTTGTTCTATCCAAATAAAATCTGAGTTGTCTATGGACATCCAGTTTGTGCAACATATACTCTAATTTATTAGAGTGGTCTTTAAAGAAGGTGGGTAATTCAATGGACTGATTAATATTACTAGCAGAACAAACTTTGGGAAGAAAGGATGGATTAGTGCGTAAGGATACTCTGTCAGAATGAAAAATTAAATAGGGATGTTTGACCGAAAGGGCCTGCAGCTCAGACACCCGTCTAGCCGATGTAATAGCCACTAGAAATAATGTTTTCCATGACAAAAATTTCAAAGTGCAACTTGAAGCTGGTTCAAAGGGTGGTAGCATCAATTTAGAGAGCAATAAATTTAAATTCCACGGTGATGTCGGGCTTCTGACTGGTGGTCTGATATGAAAGGAACCTTTTAAAAAGGCTTTACAAAGTCTGTGAGCCATAATAGGTGCACCACTTTCTTCTATATGATAGTTAGAAATGGCAGCCAACTGTACTCTTAAGGTAGCCGGAGAAGCTCCTTCCTGAAATAATTCGGTCAGAAATTCTAAGACCTTATTCAACGGAGCTGTAACAGGGTCCAACTGATGTGACTCCGCCCAGAAGACAAAACGTTTCCATTTACTGGTATAAGTCTTTGTAGTGGAAACTTTATGAGAAGCTACCAAAATATCTTGAACCGCCGATGTAAGGGGAATTGACCTGGCTAAAGGAAGCGGAGCAGCCAAGCTGCTAGATGGAGAGATTCCAGGGATGGGTGAGGAACTCCTGACGAGTGAGTCAGTAGATCTGGCTCTGGGTCCAGCATCCAAGGTCCCCGAATGCGGTGATGCAAGAGAAAGGGGAACCAAATTTGACGAGGCCAGAACGGAGCAATGAGAATTATAGTCCTCTGAAGGTTGTTTGCTTTCTGTAGAAACTTTGCAATCAGGGGAAATGGAGGAAAAGCATATAGGAGACCCGGGGGCCAATCGTGCACCAGCGCGTCCCTTGGGACTTCCCCTGGAGGGGGTAATAGGGCAAAGTAGCTCCTGCATTTGGCGTTCATTGGAGACACAAACAGATCGCAGGTAGGCTGGCCCCATTTGCGAAAAACCTTTCCCGCAACTGACTGTTTGAGGGACCACTCGTGAGGCAATAGTATTGCCCTGCTCAGCCTGTCGGCTATGACGTTGGATGACCCCGGGATGTGCGTTGCGATCAGAAAGCGACCGGTGGACTCTGCCCATTGCCAAATTCTCATGGCCTCTCTGCATAGTTGGTAGGACCTGGTTCCCCCTTGCTTGTTTATGTACCAGACTACGGACATGTTGTCTGTCTGAACTGCAATGGTCCCTGGAGGAAGAAGGGGAGCAAAGTGTTGCAACGCCAAAAACACTGCCCTCAACTCCAGAACATTGATGTGCAGATTGTACTCCAGATTGGTCCATTCGCCTTGGACTGTCTGTCCCTGAAAGATGCCACCCACCCTATCAGGGAAGCGTCCGTGGTTATCGCCGCTGACGGTGTGGGTAGCACAAATGGTCTTCCCGGATAGGTTGCAAGTCTGTAACCACCACATTAGGTGTGATTTGCATGTTTTCGTTATCAAAATTTCGTGAGTCAGTGGAAGTTGTTGGAATGACCATTGTGCAAATAGAAGCCATTGTAGCACTCTCATGTGCAGTCTTCCCAATGGTATTGCTATGAGAGAAGCTGCCATGAGACCCAAAACTTTCAGAACAATTTTGCTGGGGATTTTCTGGACGACAGCAGAAGGGAAATGTTGAATTGAAGTGCTAGTATTCTTTCTGTCGGAAGTTTTAGAACTAACTGACGCGTATCCAATTCCGCTCCTATAAATAAGATATGCTGTGATGGCTGTAGCAAAGATTTTTGAAATTTACTGAAATGCCAAGGTGTGTACAAAGTTGTAGGAGTAATCCCTGGCTTGTATCAGTTGACGCCTGGTGGTGGCAGACAGGAGCCAGTCGTCCAGATACGGAAACACCTGGAATCCTAGGCGCCTCAGATGAGACGCTACCACTGCCATGCATTTGGTGAAGACCCTGGGGCTGTGGTCAGGCCAAAGGGCAGGGCTCGAAACTGATAGTGACTGGCTCCCAGCCGAAGCGCAAGTGATCTCTGGACGCCCTGGCCATTTTGATGTGGTAGTATCGTCCTTCAGATCTATTGAGCACATCCAGTCGTCCTTCTGTAAGAATGGAAGGATCGATTGAAGCGTGACCATTGAACTTTTCCTTCTTGACAAAGGTGTTGAGATGACTTAGGTCCAGAATTGGCCTCCAGTCCCTGTTTTCTTTGGAACTAAAAAGAACCTTGAGTAAGTTCGAATCCTATTTGGTCCGCTGGGACTGGTTGGATGACTCTTTTTTCTAGCAGCTTTGAAATTTCTGTAGCTGCTGGGTCTCGCAGATGGGGTGGTACATCTGGGAGTTTTTCTTTGGAATGGGGTGGATAGAAATGGGATTTTGTAACCTCTGGTAACAACGCTTTTACCCAATTGTCTGAAGAAAGGTTTTGCCAGGCCTGAGGGTATAAAGCTAGCGACCCCGACTGCCTCCAGAGCAGGACAGTCGGGCCTCCTCTCAGGAGTGCTGAAAAGGTTTGCCAGGAGGTTATCCCTGTCACCTTGGTTTTGCGGACCCCTCTGCCGCCAGGGGCGTCTTCCACCTCTGCCCCCCTCTGCCTCTAGAGGGGCATCACCCTGTGTGTTTGGAAAGATCCTTGGGGTTTCGAAACCACATTTTCCCACCACGTTGCCCTTTGGGGTACGGTCTGGAAGGGTGGAAAACGGACTCCGACAGCAGACAGAGTCTTTCCCTCCTGTTCACACCGGGTAAGGGTCTCCTTTACTTTAGGGCCAAAAGTGTGGCTCCATCAAATGGGGCGTTAGTAAAGGAAGACTTGAAGGCTTCCAAGCGAACATAAGCGCATCCAGGATTGCCTACGAAGAGCAATCGCTGAAGCCGCTGCCCTACTCGATCCTTCGCTGCATAGGATATCAGCCTCATGGACGAGTTCACAATGGACGTAAGGGTGTTGAGATGCGCTGTAACTTTCTCTGAGACAGCGGCATCTGTAGCACCCTGGAGGGTATCTCCCAACTCTTTGACTAGATCCCTCTGTAAACGTGTAAAATGGGTCAAATAGTTCAGGGAGCATAGAAAGCCGCTGAACTGAAAATGCGCTTCCCATATCTGTCCATGGTCCTAGAATCTTTGTTAGGCGGATGGACAGATGAGGAAGACTCAGACATCTCCTTTTTCGTGGCCGCTGCCACCACCATGGCGTCTACTGGAACTCCTTTGGTAAGGTAAGCTTTGTCCTGTGGTGCCGTGATGTACTTATTTGGCTTCCTAGGGACAGGTTCCACTGTGTCAGGAGTCTCCCACGCCCTTCGAGCAATTAATTCCATTAACTCATCAAAGGCGGAGTGACCCAGGAGGAGGAAGGACGGGCACCAAATGCCTTCAGCAAAACTGACTCATCCTCAGAAGGGGGGAGGGCTTGCCAGTCACCTCTCTGTTTAAGGATCTCCAAGATGTCAGAAAAGAGACATCCTCTGAAGGTGACTTAGGGGACCCTTCTGACTCATCTAAGTCAGTATCAGATGTCAAGGATTCTTGTGGAGAATCCAAGTGTCTCCTCTTACACAGTCTTTTCCTAGGAACTTCTTCGTGGGGAGCATCCGAAGAAGCCTCCGAGGAAGAGGGGGCACCCTCCAGGGGTGGCTGAGACACTGGTGCCCGACGCTTGGACGTGGCCGTGGGTGCAGAGGAGGATAACGGTCCTTTGCGGGGAGAAGCTGTACCTGCTGATGTGGTTGTCTGGGTAGACAACACCTTCCTCATGAGGTCGAAGGCCCCGGGTCCCGAGTCGAGGTATCTCCCGGTTCAAGAAATGGGAAGAATCCCGAAACAGGAGCCGAAGGCACCGACCCGAGGACGGAACCGAATCGATCCGTGCGAGGCCCGAGAGGAGAGTCGGAACGAAATATCGGTCCGACTCGGTCCCGGAACCAAGGACAGATCTTCGGGCCAGAGACTCCGGTACCGGATCGGATGGAGTCGAGGTAAATGGTGCCGACCGAGAAAAAGACGGTTCTGGCACCGAGGGCTCCACAATCATCAGGTCAGCTTCTTCCGGCTCCGAAGACTGAACAGGTCTCGGAGGAGGAACAGATGGAGATAGTGGCAGGCCTTCAAGTCTCGACATCAACTGAGAGGAGACCGAAATAAGCTTGGACAGGGCCGTATGCTCCATAAGTTTCTGCACCACACGGTCCACGTCGGTGTCGGAAAGGGCTCTAGAAGAACGAGTCGAAGGGATCGAAGACGGAGCCAACCTCAACAGAGTCGGTGGAGGGAGCTCCGTCACCGGTTCCAAGACTCGAGGCTCGGAACTGCCAACAGTTGAACACTCGGCCCGAAGTCTGTGGAACCGGTGATCTAACTAGACTCAAGAGCTCGGAGCTGATGACTTTGGCTCCGACGCCGACCCCTTCAAGACTTGGATGCCTGGTCTGAAGCATCCAACCCCTCCTGGAAAGAGGGTTTCAGCAATCCTCTATCCATCAGTTTCCTGCGCCTATCTGTCATGACCCTCCCACTAAAAGAGTGACAAATAGAGCAGTCCTCTTGTAAGTGGAGAGGGCCAAGACAGTAGACACAGGAACTGTGGTTGTCTGTGACCGACATTTTTTGGCCACACTGACAACGTTTAAAACCAGATTTCATCTTTTCAGACATATTAACAAATGAGAAGACAGTCCAGTCCAGTAAAAAGTCCAATCCAGTAATAATGTCAAATCCGGGAATAAGAGTCTGTTTGATAAAAGCTAAAAACAAGACTACCACAAGTTTTTAGTCAAAGAAGTCAAATCCGAAGTCTAATCCAGTAATAACTGCCAAAAGGCAAGACTAATAAGTTTTAGTCACAAGTCCAAGAAGGGGTAGGCCCCGAAAAACTCTAACTCGAAAGTTAACAAGTTAACTTATTCTAAGTATCGAGAATTCCTGACACTCACACACCTATTCTTACTTAAGTAACTAGATTTAAAGAAAATTTCTGAACATTAGTACAGAATAGATAAAAAATCTTATCTGAACAGCCTCGAGCTAGTCTCCAGCGATGCGTATGCAGCAGTGGCAAACTAGATCTGAGGTAAAGGCAGAGGGGGATTGTGGGTATTAGATGTCCTCGAGCTTCTTCTCGATGCAGAGCTTGCAGTCGGCCGGCACGGAGCCGAGGATCGGCTCCGAACCCATGTGTAAGAACAAAGGCGAGATTGAACACTCTCACATCAATGCAGCCAGAAATTTCAGATTTATACAGTAAAGTACCATGTTATTACTCCTTCCCCTTTGTACTGCTGCGTACCTCTTAAACATGTAGTGAATAGTACAATAAATCTACTAAAAGTATCATACTACAGCATTTCAACCAGACAGCTAATACAGTAATACAGCATCCAAGAGATGGGAAACAAGGGAATCCTGTGATGAATTTGTAACCCATTCCATTTGGACCAATTTGTTCCATCAGTGCTGGTCATTCCCATTTAAGTCTTACCAAAGGATAACAAATGAGATGTACCTCCAAGCATGCCTGTATTTGAGAAATGGATACTGAAAAACAAGAGAATACTCTGAGATAATGCATACCTACATCACTATTACTATAAGCATGCCTGAAGTATTTGAGAAATGGATACTGAAGAACAAGAGAGTACTCTGAGATCATGCATAACTACATTACTATTCATAGGTTCATAGGTAGATACTAGGCTATCGGCCCTAGGGCCCATACAAGCCTAGCCAAAAAATGTACCCTGGCTTTTGCCATCCAAGAAAATTATTTTCCTGTGACTGTCGAGCAGAGCCACAGAAGTGATCCCCGGGGTGAATTTCCCATTTCCCTTCCAATCATCAAGATTTTTCTTGAAGAGTGCTAATGAGGAGCTCTGTTTGACATAGATAGGTAGCCTGTTCCAGAGGATGGGAAGTCTCTGGGACAGGAATCTATCCCTCCAGCATGTTCTGTTTATTGTGGTGACAAGGTTTAGGTCCCTAGAGCGTGTAGCTCAGAGGGATTTGGATTTCTTTAAGTGGAGCATGTCCAACAGCTCTGGGTTTGACATAGCTTTGTATGTTAGGCAGACATCGCCCCTGAGTAGGCGATATGCGATGAAGTAAAGCTGTAGTTTTTTGAGACGGTCTGCATAGGGCATCTGTTTGAGGCCAGTAATCCTCTTTGTGAAGTATTTCTGTGGTCTTTCCAGTTGTTGTAGATGTCTTGTGAGGTACATACCAAAAGGGGCGTTGTACTCTATAATGGGTTTAATGAGTGATGAGTAGAGGGGAACAATGACCTCTTTTTTTCTGGATGAGAATCCTTTTGTGATGAGATGAGCCACGTAGAAGTATTTCCTGACCACTGTGGCGATGTGATTATCAAAGGAGAGACTATTGTCCAACTGTGTCCCAAGGTCTCATCACATTTTCGGCATTAAGTAAACTACCAGCTATGTGGTAGCTCATGGGTACAGAGTTTTTACCAAAGGCGGTGACAATACACTTTTTGGCATTGAGCTTCAGGCCATGGCTTTGACACCAGGTATCTGTCTCAGCTAAGGCCCTTTTGTAGTTTTGTCCACATCGTTAGGAGTTTCAATTATGGCTCCTAGTTTGCAGTCATCTGCAAACTTTGTTAGCCAAAGACCTTCTGTGTTGGCCTGCACTTCAGAAAAGTAGATACCAAACAGGAGAGGACCCAGGACTGAACCCTGTGGTACTCCACTTGTCACTGGTCTGATGTCAGATTTGGAATCCGCTACTTTCACAGTGTGGGTTCTGTCCGTGAGCCAGTTGGCAACCCATCTTGTGGCATAGGGATTTATACCTAGTTTAGTGAGCTTATCTATAATTCCAGAGTGGGGGATGGTGTCGAAAGCCTTGGCAAGATCTAGATAAGCTGTGTGAACCATTTTACCCTCATCTATAGCTTTAGTAACTGCTTCAAAGAAGTCAATCAGGTTTAGGAGACATGATCTGCCTTTTACAAATCCAAACTGGGTAGGGTCCAGAGTTTGGAGATTACCAATGTCTTTGTTTATGAGTTCCACGATGATACGTTCCATGGCCTTGCAGACCAGGCTCGTCAGGCTAATGGGGCGGTAGTTCCTGGGGTCCGTTGTGGCTCCCCCTTTGTGGAGTGGGATAACTGTCGCGGTGCGCCATTCAGTGGGTACAAAGCCTGAGGTGAGGCTATGATTGAACATGGTACTTAGGTAGGGTGCCAGTTCATTCTGTAGTTCGTGTAGTACACAGCATGGGATATTGTCAGGTCCCATGGATGCTGTGTTCTTGGCTTTGGAGAGTGTGTTTTTTACCTGTGCAGCCGTGATTATATGAACTTTGCATTCTTCTGATATAAAGATGGGCCCTCTAGGGGGTGAGAGGGGGTAAAGTTAGCACTGAACCGATCTGCTAGGATGTTGGCAATATCAGTTGGTTCTGTATATTTAGTGCCATTGTGCTGTAACTCAGAGCAGATCTGAGTGTTCCCATTCAGATTCTTGACATAGCTATAGAATGCTTTGTGGTTGTCTTTAGAGTCAGTGGCAATTTTGTTTTCGTAACTAGCTTTGGAGGATTTTACGAGGGATCTCAGCTTCTTACTGAGGTTGACCAGGGAGTTCCTCCAGTCATGGGATTTTACTCTTTTTTGCAACAGTTTCTTTCTTCTGTTGTAGAGTTTGTTTATGGCAGAGGACCACCACATCGGCTTCCTTTTTTTGGAGGATAACATCTTGGTTCTATTAGGGATAGCATGATCCATGCACTCGTGTAAGTGCTTATAAAGTGCATTTGTGTAGGATTCGTCAGTCATACCTCTATTGTCCGTCTGCATGGGTATCATGAAGTTTGCCACTTCTGTCTTAAGTGTGAAGTTGGCTTTGGAGAAGTTTTTTAAGATGGTTTCCCTAATTGGGGGTGGGGGTGGGATCTGGATGTCTAGGCTGATTAGCTTGTGGTTGGATCTGACCAACAAGGAATTGACCTCTGGTGTGGAACACCGGTTTCCCATGTTGGTAATGACCAGGTCTAGGATACTGCTGCCCCTGGTGGGGGTGTGAATAAGCTGATCCAAGGCATTGGAATTTATGAATTCTAGAAAACGTTGAGCAAAGGAGTTGGTACATGAATAGTTTTCCTAGTTAATGGTGGGGTAGTTGAAACCACCCATTATTAGGATGTTAGGTTGTACCCTAATACTTTCCAGTATACCAAGAAATGAGGAGTGTGAATCCTGGGGCATGGTGGGGGGTCTGTAGCAAGCTACAATTTGGAATGTGGTCTTGTCCAGAGTTAGTTGCACTTGGATAATCTCAGATGCATTATGCTGTGCAACTAGCCTGGAGGTGTGGATATCCTTAATGAATATGGACACGCCTCTGCCTTTAGTGCTTCTTTCTGGGTTAGGTGGCCGAAAGGTGTGGTATGAATTGAAGCCTGGTAATGCGGGGGTGCTCTCTGGAGCTTTGAACCAGGTCTCTGTCACTGCACAGATGTCAATGTTCTCCATTTTAAGGAGTGCCTCGAATGAGTGCATTTTGAGGTTTAGACTTCTAGCATTGAGTAGCATTACCCTCAGATTTTGCTTGCTTGTACCTGTTACGGTGGTGAATTTGTCATTTGAACCTTGCCTAAAAAAGGCACTATAGGGGTGGCAAGAGCCTTAGCCAGTATCTGGAATCCTAAGGGCGACAGGTGCAGGCCATCTCTGGCAAAGCATCGTGGACTGTCGATCATGTCGTCCCAGGCAGACAAATACTGGATCCCCTTAGAATGACACCAGAAGCTTAGCCAATTGTTGAAGTCAATCATTTTGTCCTTGTACCGTGGTATCATTCTGGGTGATGGCTTGATGCTACTTAGGGTTAGGGTCATACCTGCCTGGGATACAAGATCAGAGAGCTCCTCCATGTCTTTTTTCATCCTCTTTTCATCCAGCATGTCTGCAATATTTGAGAAATGGATACTGAAGAACAAGAGAGTACTCCAAGATCATGCATTCCTACATTACTATTACTCCAAGCATGCCTGCAGTATTTGAGAAATGGATACTGAAGAACAAGAAAGTACTCTGAGATCATGCATACCTACATTACTATTACTCCAAGCATGCCTGCAGTATTTGACAAATGGATACTGAAGAACAAGAGACTATTCTGATATCATGCATACCTACATTACTATTACTATAAGCATGCCTGCAGCATTTGAGAAATGGATACTGAAGAAGAAGAGAGTACTCTGAGATCATGCATACCTACATTACTATTACTGAACATGGGGTGAGTCAATTCTGAATTTGAGAAGGTTATAAGGAGGACATGTAATTCAGGGAAACAGCTTCTAAAACAAATAATGTGCACAAAGGCTTCATCATATGTACCTCAAAGGTCAGCTTACAAAAGCTTTGACTGCAGAGTATTGCTGCTGAAAGTACATGGAAATTCCATATTCCTGCTTAGCACAGTTTGTCCTAACAGCACTTGGTTAAAAACTCAACACCTTGAGCTCCTGGGGTTAATGTCCTTTACTGTTTACTGATCGCATTACTGAAACAATTAGAAAATATTAATTAATTCAAGTTTGTTTAAAAGGATAGAGCACTGAGCAAAAATGACCAATTTCAGGCCAGTTCCAGGTACAATAAGACAACTTATACAAGAATGACAAACACAGAAAAAAACTTTTTATACTGCATACGGATAAATGTTGAACACAATTTTATGTCACAAAGTATGAATTATAAAAACAGTGATAGACAGCATTAGCAGAAATATAGCGATTCATAAGGTATGAGAAAATAAGATAAACAGAGGGATACACATACATACATATGCATATATTCTCTATAACCAGTTGAGGGAGCAACATACTGAACTGAAAATCAGCTGATCAATTGTACTGGCTTATTTCCTGTGCAAGATCACAGTACAGTATGGAATTTACTCTTTCCTCACTGTATTGCAATTATGGAGTTGGTATATATAATTAGCTGGGGTGGGGGGTGAAGGGGGCTTGCCCCCAGCAAGAAAAGTATTTTTTTTCTTCTTCAAAACTTTGTGATGTGAACCATTCTGAGTGTATGGCAGTCATCTGAAGTTTAGATAATTTGAGCATCTGTCATAGACTCATATCAGTCCACATACATATATGTACATGGATTTACTAAACAATCTTGAAATACTGAAATGTCGCATTTCAGTATTTTGAGACTGTATAGCTGAAATTCCACATACCTGAAAACCCACAACTACAAAAACAAAAATCTCGACCACACACACACACACACACACACACACACCACCACCACCACAAACAAAAACACGCACACCTACCTAACTACACTACAACAAACAAAACAACACACACAAACACAACATACAAACACATCTACCCTACCTATAAAGCAGGGGGGCAAGCACCCCTGTACCCCCCCATGTGGAGGGCTGCATCCCCCACACCCCCCTACTTCTATATACTAACTCCGAGGTCGCACTAAACACACACACACACACACATACTAAAATCCCTACCCAATACCCTTAAGTAAACACCACTTACCCGAATCCCCAGCTAAATCCACAAACTGCACCGCATGTCACAAACGTGACACCACAACAGCAGATTTGACATTTCCACATTCGAGATAGTGCAGTTTCGCATAACTGCACTTTCAACTATTCAGTCTCAAAATACCGACATTCGACATTTCAGTATTTCGAAACCGTCTAGTGAACCCATATTTATATATATATATTTAGATAGATATAACAAGATAAAAATATATATAAACATAAATATATAAAATACACACCTGGTCAACAGTGGAGTAGTTTAATGTTAGATTACCATGGAGACATCCAAGTTGGTTGCACATTGCTAAACAGCTTAGTTTCAGCTCTTCCAGTGTGAAGAAACAGAACTGGGAAATACAACCCAGTGATACTCTCAGCTTGAGTAAAATTCAATTGCTCGCTAGAAAGTTCACTGTCTGGATGACAGCAAAGAAGAAATTTGCACAACCTGAAAGAAAATCAACCAGTAAGGTGGAAGAGAAAACAGTGGCTGGGAAGAATCCTGTAGCAGTTCAGCAAAAACCAGTTTAAGCTTCAGCTTTGGTACATGAGGTGGCCCCTACAAATTTACAGGAAAAAATAAATCAAATGTACTCAGAGGTGATTAAAATAAATGAAACGTTGAAGCAGTATATCAACTCAAATAACAAAGGGCTAGAAAAATAGAAGACACTTTAACTAGCTGTTCAGGTGACTAATAAAACTGCAAGAAAAGAGGCTGAAATGAAGACAAGACTGGCTGAGTATGAGATTTCTCAAAAACAGTTGTTTCAAAAAGCTGTAGAGTTAGAAGACATAACATTAGAGATTTTTCAGCTGTACTACAGAAACTGGAAGGAACAGGCTGTATTAATTTTATGAAAGCACAGATAAGCAAGTGGACTGGTATTCCATAGCAGGATTTGTTAATTGAAAGGGCACATCAAGAGTATGCCCCAAAACTGGTCATGAGAAAGGAGCCAAGACCTGTACTAGTAAAGATGCAATCATACCAGCAGAAAGAGTTAATCTTAAGAAAAATGTGGCAGGTGGGGAAGTATTAAAAACTGGAGGGAGCAGAGTGTTTGTGGAAAATGATTACTCACTGTACATCAGTCAGAAGAGAAGCACATTTACGTCAGTAATCAGGGAATATCAAGGAGGAGGTGTGAGATTCAAACTTCTGTATCCATCTGTCTTCAGAATATTTTTTCCTCAAAGACGAAAGACATTTTTGGATGCAGAACAGGCTAAGAAGGAAATAAAGCTTATCCAACAAAAAGTAAGGCAGCAAACAGAAGGGGATTTTTATTTTCATTCTCCTGACAATAAAGCTCATATGGAGACTTTGTCAGTGAAACCTTTTCTAATGTTTCAAAGATAAATGCTTAAAAGACAGGAAAAAAACTCAGTAGTTGACTAGAAGAATCAGGAGCACCTTGGAACTGAACCAGAGACTGATGATGAGAGATGTAGGTGAACAGGAAGAACAACATTAACATTAAAAGCAGTGAATAAATAGCAGACTATAAAGCATCAATCACATTTGTGAATTATGGCTTTGCAAGAAAAAGTAGTTGAGAAAGACTGGACTGTTTTTGACTTTGTTAAACTTGTGGGTGGACTATAAAGCATATACCCCAATTTAATGTCATTAATGCTTACAAGGAATAATTTTATGTTTGCATTAGTATCTGTGTAAAACATTTCATGATATAAAGTGCATGTTATATACAGAAAAGCAGTTTTGTGTAGACAGGGGCATTTTAAACTAGGGGGAGTCTTTTCAGTAACTGTTATATTTTTATTTATTTATTTAACATTTGTTTACTGGGAAAGTCCGACTTGGAACAAAGCCAATTTTCAGTGGAAGCTTGGAGAGAAACACTCTAGATACATGTCTTTGTAAAGTGGGAGGAAACCGGAGTACGTGGAGAAAACCTACACAAACAAAGGGAGGACATGCAGTCTCCGCACAACAGGCACTCCAGTTAAGAATCAAACCACAGAACCTCTTGCTGTTAGGCGACAATACTACCACTGCGTCATCATGTGTGTTAAACATTTTAAAGTTGTTTTAGTTGTAAGAAATATAGGGTTTACATTATAAGAAGAAGAAAGGCTAGACAAAAGCAAGTTTAATGTTCATATGCTGTGTTCTTGGGCTAAGTAAAGTGCACTGATTATATTACATCTAGAATTATGATGCTTTCTCTTACTTTCACAAGAGTGATTGTCAAGATTAATGCCCTTGGTTTAAGCTATAAACAGTTTTTTTTTTTTGTAAACAAGTAGGCTTACAAAATAAGACAAAACGATGAAGGTTTCACAATGAAAAATGCTAAGGATCTAATATCTGCACAGATATTAGCTTGTTTTTTTACCCATTAGCAAATGTTCAGTGGAAGTCAAGAAGTCTACAGGTGAAGGTAGTTGCACATTATGTTCTGAGTGAAATTTGCAAAGATTTGCTGCTATTATTTTTACATGGAGCCAACCTGTCTGCAGGTGCAAGCAATTAATCTTGAGAGTACCAATCATTCTTTGATGAGGCAAATGCAAACTTTAAAGATACATTACCAAGTAGTTCAGTGAAAAAAAACATTTGAAATTATGGGAGGTGATACTCTAATGCATTTAATACAACAGTGTACAGTTTAATTTTATTTAAAGACAGTCAGTTTTTTAACAGCTAAAATGTAATGTTTTCTGAAAGCATACAACACATCTCTGAGGGGAATAAAGATAAGAAATTAACACAAGGAAATCAATGTAAGTGGGGGCATAGGTATGTGCTTTTGCATGGTCAACTTTGATTTTAGGTTAGGTAATGCCTGTGAATGCAACCTGTCCATTTGGGACAATTGTTCCTATCTGGAGGGTTAAACTTATTTTTTTGAAAATGTACATAGTTTTGTGTGTTTGCTCTAAGTTAACAGGGGATAGGGTGCTCTGGAATGTATTGAGTTTTTTGTTAGAGCGTTTTTATTAAAACAAAAAGTCATAACAATGTTACATGGGGTCAAATGGAGATGGGAAGGTTAGAAACACATGCATAAAGGATCAGCCTGCCAAAACATTAGTATGTATATGTACACAAAAGCTGGAAATACACATTCAAGAATCTGTCACATATAATAGGTGGGAACAATAGGTTTTAATCATAATGGCTAAGCTATCCATATTATATTGAAAAGTAAATGGCCTCACAGGTATAGACAAAAAGGAAAGAGTACTGAATTACATTAACAAATGGAGGTTGCAAACAGCAGTGTTGCAGGGGACTGATTTGGAAATGAGCATATGAGTTTGACAAAATAAGGATTTTCAGGATGGATATTCAGTAGAATATCATGAAAAAAGGAAAACAGGAGTAATTATGCTAACAGCTACAGGGGATTCAGTAGTGACAAATGAGGAAAAAAAAAAGAAAACAGTTGTAGATTTGGGGTAGTGAGGGACTATTGGCAAGGCAGGAGGACAACTGGAGCTTAAGAAAGTTTTGGGAGAAATAACCAGCTTTCAAGCAGGGAATATTATTTATAGGTGGGGACTGGAACTTGCTTTTCAAAAGTGAGAATGCATCAGGGGGACCAAGAAGGGAACATATAACAAGTGGTATGGGAGTTGTGAACTTGGACAGAATTTACATACTTTTCCCCAAGGTACAATAACTGAGCTAGACTAGATAGAAATTATATTTCATAGGAACAAATACATTTGATTGAATGCTCTGACACACGCAATAACTACTTCAGATCATGCATCAACAAAAACTAAGATAAAATGCAGGGCAATGAAGTAAAAATGCAGACACTGATGCTTTCCAACCTATTTGTTAAAAAGACAGGAATTTAATGAATGGGAAGTGGAAGTTATTTGACAATCATTACATAGGACAGAGATATCTCCTGAAGTTATAGAAACTAGTGGGATAAAAATGAAACTGGAGTTTAAAAATACTGTAGAAATAAGAGAGAGTAAGATATGCTTAGAATAGGAATTAGGGGGCAGACAAATATTAAAGTATTGCTGAATAAAAGGAATTTCTCAGAATGAGACAGGAGCAAATCAAGAGTGCTGAAGAGAAAATAAGGGAGCATCTGGATAATATGCATGAGCCAGATTGCTGTTAAGCAACTATTTTTATAACAACTCAACAACACAAAAACTTTTAGCACAATGACATAGGCAACAATAAGTATAAAGAGTAGTCACCAAACTTAGGGAGCCTACAACAAGGCAAAATAACAAGAGATCTGTAGAGGTAGGTAGAGAAAATGTGCATAAAGTGCAGAAATGTGGAAATCAGGAATGAGCACAAACAGAAATATTTATGGAAGACTTAATTGTGCCATGGTTACAGGTAGATGAGGCTCAACAACTGACAGTTAATATAGGAGAAGAGGGGATAAAAACAGTGATGTATAATCAATCTTCAGGAAAGTCTCCAGTAGCAGATGGTATCCCTGTGGAAGTCTGGAAGTTAGGAGGGAAAAAAGTGATAAAGATCTGGAAGAATTTGTTTAATAGTATTTTAAAAGGTGGGGAAGCACCAACATCTTAGAAGAGATCTGTTGTGGTTGCATTACTTCAGGATGGTAAAGACCCATCAGACCCAGCTTCATATAGACCCATTTCAATTTTAAAACATGATTATAAAGTGTTTATATCTATACTATCTAGAGGACTAGCAAAGGTGTTGTTAAAATTGATACATCTGGATCGATGTGGTTTTGTGGTGAGAAGGCAAACATTTGACAACATTAACAAAACAAAGATGATCCAGAGGGAAGCAGAATGTAAGAAAATGCCACTGTTGTTGGTGGGTCTTGATGCACAGTCAACAGAGTAAGCTGGGATTTTACAAATAAGGCAATGGAAGCATTTGCATTCCCTGATACAATAAGTTTAATTAGGAGGATACATGAAGGCTCAGAGGCAAGAATTAATGTATCAAGATTCCTCTCTGGTAAATTGTGTTTGAACAGAGGAATCAGGCAGGGATGTCCTTTTTCCCTTCTTTTATTTGCTTTATAGTTAGAGCCACTGGAAAAGAAAATAAGGGAGTCAGAAATGTGAGGATATAATTGGCATGGTAATCAAGAAAAGTTGGCTTTAATGCAGATGATATTATGTTGTACCTGATAAATCCAGAAAAAAACATTTCAGTGTTGTGGAACATTTCGAGATAGTTTCAAGTCTTTTCTGGATATAAAATTAATGAAGAAAAAATAAAAGCTGTAGCTATAAATTAAGTACCGACACTCAAATTGGTTCAGCTATACCCTTATTTAAGGGGACATGATAAGATGAAGTATTTAGGAGTATGAATTAAAAAGGCTTTTGTTATGGCAGTTAGGAATATGCGGGAAGGCACTAAAAAGATAACACAAGAACTGAGACACTGGAAGCTCTTTCTTATGAATATGGATAGCAAGATCCAACTTGGTGAAAATATTTTTAGTGCCTTTAGTTTTACACATGGGTCAGGCATATTTTTTATCAATCAGATAAGAAATTGTGGATAATAATTAATAAAGAGTTGAAGGAATACATCTGGGATGGGAAGAGGGCAAGAATTAAGTGGGATAAGTTGATTCTTCCTATAGAACAAGGTAGTTTAGGATTACCTGATTTGAAGTGATATTACAGAGCTACACAGTTAAGGTTCATACACACAACACAACCAGAAGGGTATAATTCAAAATGGAATGGGATGATGATGAGGTTGGGGAGGGGGGTCAAGAAATAGAGAAAGATTGGGATTTTGGATGCAGATCCTTAAGGAGAATAACCACAATCATATAGATTATTATATTCATAAAGCTGCAAGTATTTTGAGAATTAAGCCAACACAATAATGGAGAAAGGAGATTTTGTGAAGAGGGGTGAGTACAAGAAAGGGTACACAAAATAGACAAAAGGGGGCTAGAATTTCCTGGAGAAAACTGGATAAGGAACCAAGGTATTGGGAGCAAATAACTAGAGAGGAAAAGTAAAATAGTGCAATGAGGTCAAAAAGATGTTTGGACTGCAGGCTAGAGACTGCCTTCCCTTCCAGGGACTGATATCACAGCACAGGCAGACATAAAGGGATAGGGGAAAGACCTGCTCTGGTGGAGTTTTTACTTGAATCCAGAACAGAAGCTGCTGTAAAAGGAGATAAGTATTAGGGTAATTAAAATCTTGTATGATAAATTTAAGAATCAATTATAGGAAGTTAGAAATGATTGGAAAGAGACTGGAAGGTAATTCAAATATTGTATGATAAATTTAAGAATCAATTATAGGAAGTTAGAAATGATTGGAAAGAGACTGGAAAAGACTAGAAAAGCAATTTACAGAACAATGGGAGAACATGTATATAGCTCCCAAGTGTGCAGAAGGTTTAGCATATTTGCTTGGATGTGTCTGCATAAGTATTTTTATGCCCCAGGCAGACTTCAGAAAAATTTTCTTCACGTAGACAGCAAATGCTGTAGGTGTGGTGGAGAAGAAAGAGGTAACTGGGAACATATGTTTTGGGATTGGCAGATTTTAAGTATTCGATACAGTTAGGGATATTGAGTGAAAAAGTGGCTGTAACTACAAAAATGATTGTTTTGAGCTGCTACACAGGATCTGAATGGTCTTGACATAGTAAGGCCTCATTTAGTTTTATTCAGTTGGCTGCCAAAAAGCAATTACTAGAAAGTGGAAAAAAGTCTAAACCAACTGTAGTTGAAGTGTTGATTATTATAAAAGAACTGGAAGATGGATCTTTAGAAAAGGGAAGAAGCAACTTGCATAGAAATAAATGGAAATTGTGGGAACAATGCAAACAATAATGTTCAGGAGGAGGAGCAGTGAGGTTTAAGGAAAGGTAACAATTCAGCAATTTATGTTATGGTGGACTGAACAGTTACAAAAAAAAAAGATATGTGATGCCTAATGTATGCAAATGGAAAAAAATGTTAATATGGTTTGTTTTCTTTTCTGTTAATGTAGTAAGTCAAGTGACAAATCAATACATATGTTTAAAAAACGTTACATCATTTTGTAACTAGACAGTGGACCATATTGATGGATTATGCAATACGGCTTGAAATGAGACATTTGCACTTCTTGGTAAGATAGGCTTTGAAATGGGGTCTCAATTTAGCATAAAGTAGTAAGGGAGGTCTTGCCACAGTATAGGGGTTGAGAGAGAGAAGTTGTGGTTGGTGCAGTGAAGTTTAGTATTATAGCAATAACCCATGCCTGGGTGTGGGTAATGCTGGATTTACCCACGGTTGGCGTGGTTTGGTCCCGAGGGCGAAGCCCTCGGGACCAAACAAAGCCAACCGTGGGTAAATACAGCATTACCCACACTCAGAAGTGGGTTATTGCTATTATACCATGACATTATTTAAGAAAAGAAACTATTACTTTTCTTAAACAATGGCATAGTATAATGCCTGTTTACTGCCCTTCCGCAGATGTCTGGCATCCGCGGCAGTTCTGATGTACTGCGCGCCTGCGCAGTACATCAGAGCTGTGGGCAAAAGCAACGAAGAAAGCAAGATCTCCGTTGCTTTTTTTTACTGTTTTTGCTATGTTAAATGGGTTTAACATAGCGAGACAGTTTTAAAATAAGCAACGGAGATGTCCGTTGCTTATTTTAAAACTTTCTCGCTATATTAAACCCATTTAACATAGCAAAACAGTAAAAAAAAGCAACGGAGATCTTGCTTTCTCCGTTGCTTTTTTTTAAAACCTGTCTCGCTATGTTAAATGGGTTTAGCATAGCGAGACAGCTTTAAAATAAGCAACGGAGATCTCCGTTGCTTATTTTAAAGCTGTCTCGCTATGTTAAACCCATTTAACATAGCGAGACCGTGTTTTAAAAGTAGAGTTATACTAATGGAAAAAAGTCCGGGCGACCGGACCTTTTTCCATTAGTATAACTCGATTTACAATGTGCACGCTGGCCAATCAGCGTGCACGTTTTGGGGGGGGGTCATGGTATAATACATGCTTGGCAAGGCTGGTCCTGACAGTAGGAATCTGAGGTCATATAACGGGATGTTGCTAATCAATCTGGCAGACAAGAGGGTGGGTATCATATTGCTTTAGAGGTTTGAAAATCAGAGTGTTTATGACAAGGCTCGTTATTATTTGTTTGATGGTAAGTCATTTGTCTTTTCCAATTACTTGACAGAGGTGTTCCCAGTGTGAGCTGTTGGTTATGAAACATAAAATTTTTGTTTGCAAGGGACTCCTTTGAAACACAGCAATTATTATGGGCAAGCCATATTCTCTAAACAGAAATGAGTTAATTTTTGACCTAGTTTTCTCAGTGTGAATTTGAAAGTTTAGGTGTTTTTCTTGCCATATACCAAGGTACGTGAATGATTATGTGGTCTGCTCTGGGTGGTTGTTGTGGTCTTGAATTTCCAGAGTTTTGGAACATTTTGAAAGTTTATAGTGGATTCTAAATATCAGGGTCTTGATTATGTTGGGGTCCAATTTGGAGCTTCTGTGAACTGAGCTAGAAGAAAAGCGATGAAAGAGCTTGCTAGAGTTAACCCTGTAGTATTTATTGATTGAAGATGGCTCTATAAATGATCATGTCATCTGCATTTAGATGTGTAGAAATTGTGGAAAATCCAGGGAAGGTTTGTTGATTTAAAAAAAAAATAGAGAACAGAATTGGGCAAGAATTGAACCTTGTGGGATTCTACAACCTATGCCTCATCTGATCGGCTACCTGCTAGACATCTGTCAGAGACATAAGTAGAAAAAATCCATTGCACTGCAGTACATAAAATAAAAAAAAAATCACAGCAGTACAATTCTAGGGATGCAGAATATACAGGAGGCTTTAATAAGAATGCAAACAATGTCACTGCTTTAGAAAAAAATGCTGAGATTAGTAATATTATTTATTGCTGTGTTCTTTTTCGTTTTTCTACAGTTCATGATCCTGACAGTCATATGACAGTTTTGTCACTTACACAGAGCAACATTTCCTTTGTGAGTGCAACTCTCTTCATCAGATGGAGCTAAGCAGTTATATGTTAACCACTAGTAAAAGACATGCTGGGTAGAAACTGCTAACAGAACAAACAAGATAACCCACCTTCAAATGAAACACTGCCTACATTTAAAAAATGCCATTTTAATTACAGAATCTAATTCCTTAGTTTCCTGCACTGCATTTCAGACTTGTCTGAAGACAGATCTCAAGACAGCTGACAAAGAAATTACAACTGCAATTCCTTGGTGAAAATGTTAATGACAGCAAAATATTGTTTAATTAGATGAGTGCAGCATCTGGATTTAACACTCTTTAAGGGTGTTATTCCTGTGCTTGTCTGCCTGCTTACACTTTACAGACATTTTGTCATCTCCAGGTCATTAAGAGGAGGTTTTTAATGATTTTTGTACATGTAAGTAGCTGAAGTTACATCTAATTAGATGATAATAATAAACCCGGCACACGAAGTAGCTAAATATATACATAATTATTCAGAGTAGACGTGTGCATCACTGGATAAAGGAGTGGAACACGTAAACAAGTTAGTGTATAAATATGCTCTGTCCAAAAAGTACTGGTTAAAAGCTCTGCATAAATTAAAATTAGTATCTATATGTGAAGGATGCAAACCGTTCATACTTTCAGACTTCTACTTGTCAAATTTACTTTTTATATGATATATCATGGACAAATTTATAAAGATTAAATTAACTAATCAAATACATTCAAAATAATGACCTAGGAGGTTAATGTTGTATAATTTCCAGGCCAGCTGTGAGATACATAACTCCCAAACACTTAAAGTTACAAATTAACACAGAAAATAACAGAGGGGAGTGCAATTAAAAAAAAAAGAAAAATCACGAAATTAAATGCTAGCTACTATTCAATGTAAGTTTTTAAGAAGGTACTTTAAAAAGGTGTTTGAATTTCTACAAAACATTAAAATCCTGCTTATACCATATTATAAAACTAAGATTAATTTTTAAATTATTTCAACTGACGACAGGAGGGAGGATAATTCTGGAAGAAATCTGCCACGGTTAGAAAACAGAAAAAAAGGGTAAAAAACAATTTTACTTTGTTGCTGTATTATGCACTCAGTAGTGTGTGAACCTATGCACCAGCACAACAAAGTGTGCCTATGTGCAATATATTGTTCATTCTCTGTTTACAAGCTGTTAAAAATATATAACATACAAATATTTTAACTAAGCAACTTCACTAGTGACTTCCTTCAAACTAATAAATCACACAGAGACATATTAACCTGTGCTCCTCACCTGAAAGTTCATATGTTAAGACAAAATTAACAAATGAAGGTGTTGAAGCTAGTCCTGACCCAAGTCACACAACAAGATGCAATCATCCACTTTTCATCCAAGCACTGCATATTAACAGATACAGCATTTGCACAAGTCAACATCAGAATTAGCTTCCAAAGTAGCTGACCCTGAAGTCAATGACTTAGCCATCCTGCACGGTATGTCTCAAATAAATAACTGCTGTGAAAATCACTGTCTGAAACTAAACGCCAAAAATGAATTATTGTACCCTTTGGAAGTTATCTACTGCACGGAACTACCACATTGACAATATGACCCTAAGAGCTGAACCAGTTGTTTTGGATTTGGGCACTTATGTGGACAGTGACTTAACTTTCGATCAGCATGTGTCTACTGTTGTACAAAAGTCCTCCTACAATACACAGCTTACAAACAAAGGAATTGTGTCTAGATCTACACATGTCATTGTCCCTCATTACTCAGTCCTCATTAGGACGGTCATTGAATATAATGCCTCCTTTGGCATGTATTTGTCCAGCCACATGCAAAAATTAGAACTCCCACAGAGTTGCCTTACTAAAAGGAGACAACGCTAAACAGCATGCCCTACATGGACTGACTAAAAGACCTGTCACTATACTCGGTATCCTAAAGACTTCTTAGATGTGACCTGTGTCTAGCATACAAGGCATCCTCTGACACAATACTGATGGATTTACTACACATCAACACATCAGATCTCATCAGTCTAGGGATCTAAACCTCTTCCACATCATCAGCAGAATGGTTTGGAGGAACAGGTATATTTCGCAGAGGATAATGCGCTATGTAACAGACTTCCCATCCACATAAAACAAAGTTCATCCCTATCCATTTTCAAGCACAACTTAGATATATGGCCGGGAAACAGAACATTTACCCCAGGTCTGCCCCTGTACTAATAATGGACAGATGCAGCTCCTAAACACTTTATCCCATGCATGGATCCCCTCACATTATCTACAGTATGATTCCAGATATTCTCATTAGGGACAGCATATAATCATTGACCATGGGATGGGTAAGGCCAATCTATAACCAAACGGGATAGGTTATTTCAAGCACAAAAAAATGAAACTGGCTAGGCTTAAAATGATTCGCAAGTGCAGTTAGCCTCGTACTTACCTAAAAACCTCTGATGTTACAATCCACCTATACTTCTTCCTGCCTACCCAGTTAATCCCTGACTGTGACTTGTGAATCAGCACTTCTAGTAAGACAGGGTGCTAAGGCAGAAATGTCTATAGGGGTCATGTCATAGTCACCGCTCAAGAAGATGCTCCCATCCCATTAGCTGTACAACTCTTGTTACTAACTATAAGGAAGGAACAGATACTGACAAAGCAATTTTAGTCCCAATTCATCTTTTTTGTTTTTTTAAACAAGAAGCATCTTTACTAAATCATTATTTATGACATAGGCAATCATACATTTATATACATGAAAACAAACCATACTAACATATTTTAGTTGCAAACACTGTACATCACTTATAATCTATCCAGTCATTGTCAGTCACACATTACATAACTCATTCAAATCCTGCCTTCTTTTAAACCTCATTCCTCCTGCAAAACATTATTCTGCATGTAATGTTCCCAAAATTGCCATTGCTTTCTATGTAATTTGCTTCTACCTTTTTCTAAAGATCCCATTTCCAGTTGTTTAATCTCTCTTACTATAGTCCCTATTTCTAGTACAGATGGTTTAGACTTTGATTTCCATTTTCTAGTGTTCCTAATTCATGTGGTGCCTGTGTAATATGTCTGAAATTGGCCCATACTAACTCACCCCCTTACTTAACTCAAGTAAACACATTCTCACAATGAGAAACGTCACTTTCCTGAGTCATGTTAACCTACAGTAGAACAGCTTCCTTGACTGAGGAAAGGGTTTGAGCCTTTGCGAATTCTCCCAGCATAAATGTTTGTTTAGCTCAGTGATGACCACTGTATCCTGGTTTCCTGCACCCAAACCACTGCAGATTTCATAAAGTTCCTACAGCCTCTGCTTATAGTCTCTGTTCCCCAAGAAGATGCAGAAGGATAAGTCCCACCCATGTTTTTATTATGTCCTTTCACTGGACATTATCTAACTGGACCTCATCCACTATGCATGTACTGCTTTCACCCACCACGGCTACAAAAAAAAAAAAAAAAAAAACGTAAGCAATAACTTTCCTTCTGAATATGATGTAAAAATATGGTGGAGAGTTTATAACCCATGGACTGACTCTCGACGTATAAAGATGACCCAACTATGTTACCTCGCACATGCAGCAGACTCTTTTGTACTGGCAGAGGCACCACACAGCTACTGTTTTTAGGCAAGGCTGTGGACAGCATCACCTCTCTTGTATACCTTCATCTGTGTTCTGACCCTTCAGTATGATTTGATGACCTTAGTATTCTTGTTTTCAGCGAAGTACACTTACAGATTATGGCTTCTTACAAAACAAAGCACTATCCCAGCCCTGCAGCAGATTGGATTTGATGCAAAATATATTTAAGCCAAAGGGACACTATGGTTCAAATCAAAATGAATTAGATGTTACTTATGTGTTTACATTCATGTATGGCGCAAACAATAAATCGCATAACAAATACAAATAATACAGTACAATAAAATCAGTACAAGCTGGATAAAAACTAATCAGGAACATGAATGAGAAAATCTAATGACAGAAACATTCAGGGATATTTCAGAGTTGCCAGTTGTACTGCTGAATTTGCCAATAAACCAAATGTTTGATGGGAAGCACTTGGCATGAAAACAGCACAGGTGCCAGAGTCGTCCAACTACATGAGAATCACTAGCTGTCCTTTGATGTCCTAATTCCCTCTTGCCTTCTTCATGCCTGTCCCAAATAATTTTCTCCAGACTGTCTTATACTTTCCTATAAGTGTGTCCATACCCCATAACCTGCTCTCCTTGATCTTCTCTCCAAATGGAGCTACTTGGGCTTCTGCTCTGACACCCTCAGTTCTTAGTCTGTTCCAAAGTGTGCATCCTGCCACCTGTCTCAGCCACTTCAACTCTATCACCTTTAGCTTCCTCAACTGTACTGCCTTCATTGCCCAGGTTTTCTGTACCATATAGCAGTACTGACTGCTCCACTGTTTTGTATACTTTACTTTTTGGGTTCTTTGGCATTCTTCTGTCACACACTATCCCTGGCACTATGTCATTTGGTGGCAGCCCCTCAGATTCTAGCTCTGACTTTATCCCAGACACCTGAAGCTGTTAACATGTTCCAGCTATTTCCCTCATATCATCATTTTTTACAGATTCTTCTCATTGCCTCCATTTGCTTTGTGTTATGTCTGTACTCAATTTTGCATTTGATTCCCCTACTATTGGCTGGGGTTCTTGTTTAGAGTCTGTAATGTCACATCATTTGCACACAGCAGCTTTGTTCATCTGTCCCCTCTGACCTATCTGCTAATGCAGTTAGTCACCAGTTCAAATAGCAGTTGACTCAAAGCTAAAGCTTGATGCACAGCCTTTCCCACTGGGCATCACTCTATGACTCTGAACACTATCTTGACTTTTGTTTTTGAGTCCTTGTACTAGCCTGCACTAATTCTACCACTGTTTCTGGGGCTGCCCAAATCAGCTTTCTTAGGAGCTTCTCATGTGCTTTCTCCAAGTATAAGAATGACTAGCTGCACTCTTTCCTCAACTCTTGCTTCTTCTCATCTATTTGTTTCACTGCAAACATTGGGTCAGTTGGGCCACATTCTGATCTAAATCAGAAGTGTTCATCTCCCACCTTACTTTCTACTACTCTGCACATTTGTTTTTCAGTCACTCTCTCCAGAACTCTCCTTAAGACAGCTGATACAAATTCAGTAACTCCAAGACTGCCAAGGTGGAGATCTACACTGCTACTAAGATGCAGGAGGGGTATTCTTAAGAGCAGGGGGTACAACAAGAAATTTGTCCCCCTGCCACAGTATGACAGCTACTTCCCTTACAGAACTTACTAGAAAGACTAGGCCAGATAAGGTTACCTGGAGTCCAGTCTGCGAGCAAGGGTTCCCAGTAATTACTACAACATTGAGATGACTCCTTGTCCAGGTCAGTGCTGACTATAGTCAAGACTTTATTCTGCAGTTAAGTGCTTCATGTCATGGGGAGGGGCTATACTTAGCCAGGCTTCATTAAAGGAGGAAGAGCATCTTAGTCACAGACTTGAACCTAGGGAGGAATCCTTTGTACTTGAAGAAAAGGAGTCTCTGAGCATAGTTTGAGCACTACAAAGGCTTCGGCCCTACCTGCAAGTCAGTAAGTTCAACATGGTTATACAGAGCAAACAGGCAAAATGGGAAGCATTTGAAATGGAGTTCAGCACTGCAGTCCTACTACATGACCATCTACTATAGTAGTGGTACAGCTAATGCCAATGCAGAAAAGCTGTGAAGACTCTCAAACATCATTTTTGAGGGTGCCTCAAGAAAACATGCTTATGGTCCAGATGAAGGAAGAAGATGTGACATTTGCATACAACAGATCTGTGAGCTAAATTTAAGCCTTATAAAACTTGCTGCAGGTAAAATAAACTATGTGACTGAATCTACTGTGTGTATTTTTCAGTTTCATGAAAAAAAATGTGAGAACCTGAGACTTTATTCTATGCAATATATAAATAGTATATGAAATTTTAAGTGAAGATTTTAATTACCTTCTGCTGGGGAAATACAGCAGTTATACATAAGATGTGAAATGAACAGCAGATGTGAAATAGAAACTGTAATTCCTTTGCCCTGTGATTACAAGATCTGTGACCATTTCTAAGCCAGGAAGCCAAATTTTGTAAAAGTATAATCACACTATTCTGTACGAAGATAACTAGCCAAGAACAGGAAAACAAAACTGACTAGCAGGTAAATGTGAAATTTTACATAACTTCATCTATGATTTCTGTAAGGTGGAGGCATAAGACAAATTTCTGAATGGCTGAAACAGTCAAAAGGGGGCAAGTGAAGGTTGTTTTGCACAGATTTGTGAGTTGGTTTTCTGTACTTATGACTTGAGTTTATCAGCATATTTAACGTCACTGCTTAATTAATCATTTGTTAACTAATAAAATTCCTGACATAAATCTTTTATCAAAAATCAACCTCAAGGCTATGCTGCTAAATGCTAGGAGTCTTAGCATGAAACTGCACTCATTGGAAGCAATCCTCACCTTAGAAGACACTGACATCTGTGCAGTCATGGAGATCTGGTTCAAGGCAATGGATAGCACCCCAGCCATACCAGATTACACCTCCTCCCACACATTCAGACCATGAATGGAAGGTATAAAAACTAAAGGAGGTGGTGTATCAATATTCATTAAAGATAAATACACCTCCAGATTGGTTAAACAGTTTGATTCCCTAGAGACACTTCAGGTGCAACTTAACTGCTGTTACGACACCTATTCGAGTCATTGCAAGCTACAGGACCCTCTCCATGAATCAAGACACCCACTTTGCTACTTGGATCTACTGGAATCCATCAAGATACATCCAAACGCCATGGTTCTGGGTGATTTTAATTACCCATCCATTGACTGGGCAGATTACTAGTGTTCAAACACACTTGCCCAAAGGTTCCTCGAGTTCATTAACTCCAACACTGTGGACCAGATGGTGGACACACCAACTAGGGGCAACAATATCTTGGATCTTGTGCTTACCAATATAGGGGACCACAGTAGTACCCCCCACTGTGAGGTCTACCCTTGTCATATCTGACCACAAATCAGTGTAATTTCAAGTAACTATCACACCTGACCCCCCCTCCCCCAGCAGCAGCTAAACTAAAAAAACTTCTCCAAAGCAGATTATATCATTCTAAGGGATGGTATAAATAGCTTCACTGCACCTCCCCCCTCAAATGGAACTGGCAACTATGCAGAGTCCTATACTGTTGCTTCTTACAAACACCTGGATAATTGCATTGATGTGACCGTACCTGACAGGACCAAAACAAGCTCTTTAAGGAACTGCAAACCTGCCTGGTGGACAACTGCCATTAACAGGCTTTACAACAAAAGAAAGAAAATTGTTGTCCAAAGAGAGAGAGCATGCACTAAACTGGAAACACTCCCTCCTCAACTTAAACAAGCAAATAAAACTATCTGTGATGTTGTCCAAAGAGAGAGAGCGTGCACTAAAATGGAAACACTCCCTCCTCAGCTTAAACAAGCAAATAAAACTATCTGTGATGTTGTCCAAAGAGAGAGAGCATGCACTAAACTGGAAACACTCCCTCTTCAGCTTAAATAAGACTATTTGTGATGCTGTCCAAAGCAAATTATGAATCCAAATTAGCGTCCTCAACTAACGACAACCATTAGGTATTCTTTATTTACATCTGTAGCCTAAAAGGTAAGATTTTGTGGTGAACTGGTAGTTAATGATACCACATACACTGAGCCTGTGAACATAGCAAATCTGTTAGTTGACAGGTTCTGCGAAAACTTCACTCCTCTATCCACCACACATACCCCATGACATTATTCCACCTGTCCCCCACCTTGTATCTCTAGACAGCAGGTCATAAATGCTTTCTCTAAAGCCAAAAACACAGCATCCATGGGACCTGATAACATCGCAGGTTGCGTCTTACATAGGCTCCAACAAGAATTAGCAACACCATTGGGTACTCTTTTCAATCATAGTCTAAGCACTGGTTTCATCCTAGCTGAATGGAAAATGACCACCTTTATCCCCCTGCACAAGGGTGATACTTCCACTCACTGGTAATATAGACCTATTAGCCTAACTAGCCTTATCTGCAAGGCCATGGAGTAAATAATCATGGACCTTAGCAACAAAGATATAGTTAATCTCCAAACACTTGACCCTACTCAGCTTGGATTTGTCAAAGGGAGATCATGTCTGTTAAACCTGGTGGACTTCTTCCAGATAATCACTAGAGCCCTGGATGAGGGGAAAACTGTGCATACAGCCTATCTGGACTTGGCCAAGGCTTTTAACACTATCCCCCAATCAGGTATTCTTGACAAACTCATCAATCCTTATATCATTAGGTGGGTCACTAACTGGCTCACAGATAGAACCCATAGAGTCAAAATAGGGGACTCCACATCCAACAGCAGACCTGTAACCAGTGGTGTTCCACAGGGATTAGTCCTGGGACCTCTGCTGTTCAGAATCTATTTCTCTAAAGTACAAGCAAAAACTAAAGGTATGTGGCTGACAAAGTTGGCTGACGACAACAAAGTGGGCGCAGTCAGAAAATCTCCAAACAATGTCAACATCCTACAAGAGGGTTTTACGCAAACAAATGATTGGTGCCAAAGTCACGGCCTTAAACTCAATGCAAAAAACATATCATCATCCCTTTTGGTAAGACCAAGGTTACTGCAAACTACCACATCAACAGAAGCACCCTAAGCATGCATTCAGTGGTAAGAGACCTGGGCACACAATTTGACAGCAACTTTACCTTTGATCACCATGTCTCCACAGTGGTAAGAAGGGCATTCTACATTGCTCATCTCATAAGTAAGGGCATTGCCTCCAGAAAAAATGAATTTATAACCTCTCTGTACTCTTTTCTCATCAGGTCAATAACTGAGTACAACTCCCCTTTTGGTATGTACATTTCCAGCCATCTGCAGCAATAGGAGAGACCACAAAAATTTCTCACAAGAACAATTCAAGGTATTCAGCATCTGTCCTATGTAGATCAGCTGAAATCACTGTCACTTTACTCCATTTCATATAAACTACTCAAGAGGCAATCTCTGCTTTGCGTATAAGGCAATCTCTGCCACTGTTTTACTGGAAAATCTGCATATCCATAAGTCCAATGGCTCACGGGTTACTTACTCTAAAGACCTTAACCTGGTATGTGACATTAATAGAACCCGCAGGAGGGACAGGTATGTATGCCAGAGGTTACCGTACCTGTGGAATAAACTCCCAATTCATGTCAAACAGAACACCTTTGGCCCTCCAAGCACAATCTGGACAATTGGATGGGTAACCATAAATTCACCCTGGGGGTTCCACATCCTCATATTCCCTCCACCTTCTATAGAGATGCAATAGAGAGCATCCTCACCTGCAACTTCACAGTGTGGTTTGGAAGCTGTACAGTTATAGAAAGGAAGGCCCTACAAAGAGTGATGAAGGTTGCAGAGAAGGTAATAGGTTCCAGTTTTCCACTGATACATCTTTATTCTGCAAGAAGCACGCAAAAGACTACCAAAATAATACAGGACAACACGCATCCTGTGCATGGACTGTTTAAGCATCTGGCAGGAGATATCGCAGCATCCACTTCAGGACTACATGATTCAGTAACAGTTTTTACCAGACAGTGATTAGACTTCTGAACTAGGGCACTAGTCCCACGGGTCTGAGCACAATAATATTAGACAACTAAGCATTTCAAAAGTTGTTTTGTTTTACTTTAACTAGGGTAGTTAATTTAACTCAGGGGAGGGTATTCTTTTCATATATGAGTGTTGATAAATGTCTCTGCTCTTTCTTGCATGTACTGGGAGTAGTACTGTATTTATTTGTTATGTTTATTCCTTTACTTGTATGCGTTGTTTCACTTTCCTTTGTAATCTCAGGAATTGAGCTGATGAATGAAATTTCACTTGCGCTACAAGTGCGTAGTTCTAAATGACAAAGTTTACTTTGACTTGACTTGACCTTAGTCTCTCTTGGGCAGGGTCAATAGGTGCTGATTGTGGAAACAAGGGCAGAACTTGGCTAGGCTTATAAGGGTGCTAGGGCCATTAGCCTATTAACTTAATTATGACCTCATGATCCTATTATTGTTTTATGTATTCACTTTTAAAATGCTTGTGACTAATCATCTGTGTAGTAGTTTATTTATTGCTAAATGGTGACAAACTGTTGGCATCCACCTGTAATTGGACTGACTGCTCTGCTACTCTCTACCAGTTGTGTTAACTGTCTTACTATCAAAAATGTAACAGTACATGGGAGTTCCCCAGTCAGGCAATCTGGGGTGGTGGCAGGTTACTACACTAAGTCAGACATGAAGACTGTAGTGTTTGAGAACATTACCAGAAATCCCTCAAAATTAGTGTGTGTGTGTGTGTGTGTGTGTGTGTGTGTGTGTGTGTGTGTGTGTGTGTGTGTGTGTGTGTGTGTGCGCTTGCGCATGAGGATGAGTTGCTTGTGTGTGAACATGAGAGTTTATTCAAAGGGCATTGAAACCCAGAAACAGTGGGTCTGGGGAGCTAAGCCAAAGATTCTCTGATTGGTGGAATATTCAATGTGAAGCCTATTCTTGAGTATGGATGGTGTAGGCCCACACCCCAGACAAAAGTGCATATTTCATGCATGCCAAAGACCAAGCTGCACTTAGTCAGCTGTTCTGTAACTAATACATGTGTGCCTTTTTATATTTTAATCTGAAGAGACTGTGCTCCCTGATGGTCATGAGATTTTAGATTTAAATAATTTTTTGTGAGCAGTAGAGCAGATTAAAGGACCACAGCTTCTGCCAACTAAACAAAACAAAACATCTTCCACCAGATTTTGGTAAGTCCTATTTGGCCAATAATTACTTATTGTTGAATTGGGTTTTTGTTAAAAACATTAGTTGTAGTTTAGCTTTATAAGGTACTAGAGAGAAGTCTGCTGACACCTCAAGTATGAACCATGAATGCGTTATACTGCCACAGAAAATACTGATCAAAGGAATCAGTTCTGCATGTTTTGTTTGATCCTTTGCACTTCAAGGTTTCTACACAAAACATGACTATATGCAAGGTTTAACTCTTAAGTTCCAATATGGCTGAGGTACTAATAGCTATTAAATGATTTTTCCCTACTTTTAGTCATTGTATAGAATAAGTTGTTAGCAGTCTCAGAATAAAGGAAGCTATGGTCACAATATGGCTTCATGGGCACGTCAGCTACCTGCACATTCTTTTGAGCATTTTAACTGTAGGTCCCTCACAGTGAGATGTTCTGTAGCTGGGTTGTTTCCTCTGATGATTACCTAGTACGAGCGTCTCTGTCCGCCTTCATCATGGCTTGGTCCAGCCATTTCCCCTAGGTTATCTATTGCAAGCTCTTCTCTCTGTCTTCATCACAGCTTGGTCTAGCCATCTCCCCTAATTAACTTCCAGCCAATACCAGTGGTCTTATCTCTTATTTAGGAAGGGTCCCACTATCGTAAATGAAAGGAGGAAAACATTTGATCATCACCCCATAATGCACCTCTTGCTTCTTTACTTATTATGGGGTTCCCTTATGTAACATGATATTATGGTAAGGAAAATCTTTTCTAGTTATTACCATGTTTACTAGCTTGGTTATAACCCATACACCTTTCATGGTCTCCCCATAATCAGTATTACATGCATGCCTACTAGCAGTGTAGTAGTTCAGATGAAAAGTACATACATTATACGTGTCCTGTTTCTAGAACCAAGTAGATTCTATTCATTTCATGTTATTCATTCATGAACTGTGCAAGTTCACTGGCAATAAGCTTCTTTTCAAGGGTGAATTGCTCAGAGATGTACTGTAGTGAAATGGAGAATGAGGAAATCAATCTCTGAACTGAATGTTGAATCCTGACAGCAGCTCACAGACTTAATCCTCTGCAACAAACTTGTTAACAAAGTCCTCGGTTTCAAGGGTCACCATGTTATCAGATTTAAAGCAGCCTGTAAAGCAACACTATTTGAAGTTTTGCAGTAATATGATTCATGCAATTTTGTATATTATACTCAGCAATGCAAACTGGGGTTTCTTAACATTACACACAGCTTTAGTCCTTGGGCTCCTCTTACAGAAAGCAGTGTTGACAGAAGTGTTCCTCTTCCTTAAGGTTATAACACCTGAGAGCTAGACATTTGGTTTGTTCCCTTTCAAACACAGGCAGCTATTGCTCTTGTTCAGAATAACTCACCTCCATCTTGGATTTATTTTCATGAACTGTCACCCTTAGGGGCAAAAAACTTTCGACTCACTAGGACTACCAGGCCCTTCAGGATTGTAATACTGATCTTGCTCACCTATTTTCAGATGACAATGGGGTCAATCTTTTTAGAAAAGGTTTCCTTAACCAATAACTCCACTCACTGGCTAGCTAAATAAATTCCCGGCTGTAGCCTCTCTTCTTGGCCAGGTACAAAGCATGGGTTGCTGTAACTGCATTTGCTTCTGTCCTAATAATTAACAAACAAAAATTAAAATAAAAATGCTGGGTATTGGCAGTGTCTATCAGCCCCACTTTCAGCTAGTACTGGAACTACTAGTAACCAATGGAACGGCCAAATAAAAGGTCCGAGGTACAACTTGTTGTTGTTGCTGTTGTGTCTTTCGGCTTTTCCCGGTTAGGGGTCGCCACAGCGAACTACGGTCTGCTGATGACTGGCAGTAGATTTTTACGTGCCGAGTTGCCGGCCCTGACGCACAACCTTCAACGAAGGTACGCCCATTCATGCATGTCCAAGGTACAACTTGTGATGTCTTATATTGAGGAATGAGGTCATCAGTCTGCCCCAACTGGCTGCTGGCCAGTTCTTTTTTACTTTCTTTTGGCTTCTCACTCAAAGGTTAACAGAAATACATTCTATAAGTTGGTGCCATTTCCTACAGGAAGAGATTAGGCTGCGTTATCCTCTGATCCTTGGAAGCAAAATGAGGAATACGTGTTCTAAGCCGAACAGGCAAAGGAATTCCACAAGAAAGCATTCAAATCGTCTGGTAACCTGTAAGGTCAAGACTTCAGCCCCCTCTACCTGGATCTTTGTATTCTTTAACACAATCGTCCCATTCTACTGAAGTTGTACTCCAACGGGAAAAGGCCTCTTCCATTTTACTAACACCTATGGGGATTAAAATGTGTGTCAAAATATTTGACATATCCCTGACTCTCTGAAAAAATTATTAGTTATGTACTTACCATAACTTGGTATCTATGTTGTCTTCTTTTATTCTTCCTCACAAATGGGTTTAGAAATGAATCTTACCTTTACTCAGAAAGAGGAAAAATGGTAAAAAATTAAGTCTTTCAGGACAGCAATGTTCTTTCCTCTGCCAGGTGTTGAATTTCATTTTAGATACATGATTAGCATACAGGCCTCCCCTGTCTGAAATTTTTTCTTGGCATGGTTCCTTTCTCCATGAGGGAAAAGATTTATTCATACAAAGCCCACTACACTCTGCACAGTTTCTTTTCAAACAGAAAAATAGAAAAACAGTTAATATTCCAGAAAAATGTCAATAGACAGCTGGCTTAAAAAAGATTTTGCTTCAAAGCACTCCAGGCACTTGTTTTTAGTATTCCTCTGATGAGTTTCTGATACAAGAGTGTCTTGGCTTCAACCAGCTTTTCCAGGCCCATGGGTTCATGTGTTCTGCATTTCCTGCAGGCAGGATCATTCAATTAACCTGATGAAGTCTAAGCCACAGCATTTGTGTGTATATTGTATGTACATGGGCCAGAACAAGGTTTTGGAAGTCACAAGCTTTCCCTCCCCCAATATTTACATTTTTCTTTTATTAATTTATTTTGAGCAGGTACGTGAACTGAAAGACAAAGGGACCTTTGTCAGCCATGATTAATTTATATACTTCTGTATGGCTGCATGTGTGTGCATACACACACATTTTATATATATATATATATATATATATATATATATATATATATATATATATGTGTGTGTATATATATATATATATATATATATATATATATATATATATATATATACATATATGTATGTTTGTCTTTTTGGCTTTTCCCAGTTAAGGGTTGCCACAGAGGAACTCCAGTCCGCTAATGATTGGCAGTCAATTTTTTTATGGTGCAGAGTTGCCAGCCTGACGCCCAATCTTCAACGAAGGCACGCCCATTCACGCATGTCTTTCGGAGGCCACTCGACCGCGGGGAGGACATGCAGACTCCACACAGAAGGTACTCCAGCCGAGAATTAAACAGGAGAAACTCTTGCTGTGAGGCAACAACGCTACCGCTGTACCACCGCGGAATCCGAATCCATCGACACAAACAGCAAAACGCGATAAAGCCGAACACTCAAAACTCAACAACAAAAAACACATACATACACTAACCAAAACCCTACTACTAACCCTAAATGAAAGCACCAAAACCCCACTTGTAACCCTACACTAAAACCCCACATACTCAACTATCTATGCACTACCCTTAACCCCTCCCTAACCATAAGGTCCATAACTACTGCACACTTACCCTACAGAACTATACCCACACAAAGTAAATATTCCACACACATACACTTAACAAAACCCCGCACTAAACCTTACATACATTACCTATCGATGCACTTACCTTAACCCGCACCCTAATCCTAAGGTCCGTAACTATCGCACATGGGCCAACTATGACAATTTGGCATTTCCAATTTCGCTATTTAGTGCATTTGACGTTTCTGCGTTTCGCTGTTTATGTGTTGACAGATTCATATTTGACAGATTCTGCTTTCGTTTAATTAAAGTAGACCCATATATATGGGTCTAGGACTATTCACTGAAAGCTCAATTCACTGAAAACACAATTCACTGAAACACATTTCACTGAAAGTTATATATGACATTTTCCCCACTGTAGTGTGACCCTGGAGTTAGTATATATAGTAAGAAGGGGAGTTGTGGTATTTTGAACTGTATACATGGATACTTGCAATTCCAGTAAATTATTTTCTGAACATAATATATATCCAAACTATGTGGGGGGAGCTACGCCCCCCACACCCCCTTACTACATATACTAACTCCAGGGTTGCACTACAGTGGGGAAAAGGCCATATATAACTTTCAGTGAAATGTGTTTCAGTGAATTGTGTTTTCACTGAATTGAGCTTTCAGTGATTTCTGCACAGTCATTTGACTTTCTGTGAAATGTGCTTTCAGTGAATAGTCCTAGACCCATATATATATATATATATATATATATATATATATATATATATATATATATATATCTACATACACGCACACACACACACACACACACATATATATATATATATATATATATATATATATATACACAGAAGCTTTTTGCTTTGAATTTTTTCTACATTTTCCATGCACTGCTTGAGTCTGTGCAAATTCCTTTCACTTGAATTATATAAATCTAGCGATATATATATATATATATATATATATATATATATATATATATATATAATTTATATATATATATGTGTGTGTGTGTATATGGTTGCGTTTTATATATATATATATATATATATATATATATATATATATATATATATATATCTAGGACTGTAGTACGAAAGTTCAGTCCAAATCCAAAATCACCCCAACGCATTTTAACGAAAGCGCTTTTACCGAAAAAGCACTTTTGTTAAAGTGCGTCAAAAAAAAGGAAAAACAAGAAAAAGGTGTTTATGCAGGGGGGGCTATACCCCCCTGCACCCCCCATGTGGGGGCTGTGCCCCCCTACTTTAATATTCTCCGTCCGAGATCGCACTACAGTGGGGAAAAGGAAAAAAATTCCCTTACCTGCACCGTAGTACGATCTCCACAACAGTCATTCCCCCACGACTTGCTCTGGCTGCAGGCATACATACGCGACAGTGCTTTTTCAGTTAAAAGCACTTTTGTGTAAATATGCCTGGCCATTAAGCTTTCGGTGAAAAGCACCGTCGAGCATCAGTCCTAGACCTAGATATATATATATATATATATATATATATATATATATATATATATATATACATGCATACACACACACACAATAGACAAGGCTATTAATTAAGCAGTAATACAGAATGTTTTAAATTCTGAAGTGAACTAATTAAGCAGCCCTGCTCAAACTGCGACTAGTGTCCACTTACATCTTGCTCGAAAATGATCTGTACCGCTAAAAATTTGTAAAGATTTCCCTTAACAGGAATACAAGAAGTCATGATTGCAGAAATTATTTTGGTGCAAGCTGCCCTTAATAATACTTTAGCAAAACATATGATGGGAAGCAATGTTGATTTGTAAACAATATTAACAAAATGGAGTGTAGTGAAATGGGGATAAAATTGTAATAATCAGGTTCTGATACAGGAATTTCACTATAACAAGCTTGTTATAGCAAAGTTTATATGTCAGAACCTTGTTATATGTGAAGTTCACTCTGCCACAGCTAAGACAGAACTGCTTCCAAAGCCAACTACCAGCTTTAAAAGCTGTCAATGTACTTTGAAGTAACACAAAAACAAACTAAAGTCAGTGGTGTGAAGTGTCTAACAGCTTTTACAGTTGTTAGCTAATTAAAAGTATATACCGCTTCTGGCTACACTTTGTGTAACAGCACCATTTGCATTACAGATTTTAAAGCTGTTAGTCTGCACTGCCAGAAATCGGTTGTGATCAGTGATATAACCCTCATGCTAACAAAATGTATAACATGAGAAATGCACAGGCTACCCCACATATACCTAAGATGGAAACTATAACCCTCATGCTAGATAGACAACAATACAAACTCAGATCCCAGAAGAATACATGCTTCAAAATCTGGAAATGGTGGACAGACAGGTGTGCCTAATAAGTTTCAAGTTGTTAGTTAGCAAGTATTTTCTATAGCACACATGTATGGCTCTGCAACAAATTGGATTTCTAGATAAAGTTGATCAACGAAATGGAACTTTTGAGAGACTAAATGAAGTATTGCCGTTCCAAAAAAAGATGGAGGGATTGGGATCCACAGAGTACAAAAGTGAATGAGAATACAAGCTAGATTTGTCAGCATCTGCAATGAAAACTACACTAAAAAGACTACACCTCTATGCACTAAATGTGGAGTGAGTAAGGGAATATATTTACAACACAGACAGTTTATCTCAGGTCATCTGCTCTACTGATACAACTGCTGAATCCAGGTATTTATGTACACTTAAATTCTTCTTGTGGAAATACAGCACTGCAAGTCAGAGGTCAGAGATATCAAGACCGTTATGAATCAAAGATAACTGGAAGGAAAAAAATAAATTTCAGAACAAAGCAATTTAATGAGTACGTGACTGACTCTGGAGTGAAATGCATACTGATCTAAACTATGTAAACTGATAGAGCGCAGAAAAGACTATGAGCTGTTAATGGCTTTCATTCTGTATTCACAGCTTTAAGTTCCCATGTGTCCCTTAGTCACATGAGTGCTCTTGGCTGACTTAGAAAAGGTAGCAGTAATGGAAAGCACTGGACATTGCCAGTGTTTTTGCTTAGCTGTCAGAATGCTATGTCTGTACACTACTTCTACAGTTGGCATCATAATGTTCTGGAGACAAGTGGATCGGTGTTTTTGGCTGCTGTTGCAATCAATTGTTAGTATAGTGGAGGACTGCACTTTCTCGGGCAGTTACAGAAAACACTACAGCTTGTGTAACAATGCCACTTCCTATTCTGGACAATTTATTTATTTATTTTATTTTACATTTGCTGACCAGGATAGTCCAACTGGATACATGTCCATTTTCAGCAGAGGCCCGGGAGAAAAGCTCCAAGATATCACCAAAAATTACAAAGCGATTACATGCCAAGCAATATACAAGTCATTGATAGTTATACAAACCAGATACACAAAGCTGTTTAGGGTTTTTTTTTTTTTTATATATATATATCTATCTACATAATGGTTCTGTAGGAAGTGTATTTCTTCAGTAGATTAATAGAGAGAAAAAACAAAGCAACAGTGAGAGGCATATTAGCCAACAGAGGTGGTCATGGATGACGTGAATAATGTCAGTCAGGATTAGTGCAAGGGCATAACCTTTGTGAATTTAGGAGGATTCTTAGTTGCTTTTTAAACAGTGGAGTGGATGAAAGGGATGTTAGTTCAGTTGGAAGCGTGTTAGTGAATAGGCAGTCCCCAGACTTGTTCTTGGCTTTTAAGGTAGATACTAGTACCCTATTGGCTAATCGTATGGTTGTTAGGTTTTTGTATGGGCTAATAAGCTTACAGAGTATGGGAGTATTTGTGGGATGATGCAGAATTTTATGAATAATTGTAAGTTGCTGTATAAGAAGCTGACTGCAATTCTGGCCAACCTAGTACTTTGAGATTCTGGCAGTGATGGGTTCTAAATGGGGATCCAGTGGCAAATCTGGCTATGTTATTATAACATGTTGCCAAGTTGTTGATATTGTTTTTGGAAAGGTTTGCATAAATTGGGGAGGCATAGAGAAGGGTGGAAAGTAGGTGAGTTTGGGCGATAGTAGACCTAGATGAAGCTGTGAGAAAGGGTTTAAGTCTATAAAGGTAACCAAGTTTTCTATTAACTTATTTAATAGTTAGGTTAATATGTGTGTCAAAGTTAAGATTATTATCAATTGTTACACCTAGAAGTTTGGTGGTCATGTTGGGAGCTATTTTAGTACCATTGTTGGATGTGACTGTAAAGTTAATAGTGGGGGACTTTAGGGTGGGAGTGAACAATAATAGTTTTGTTTTTTTGGGGTTGAGGAGGAGACAGTGTTGATGGAACCATTTTTCGACTAAGTTAAATACTGTTTGGGTCTTAGCTTGAAACTCTGCAGGTGAGGAGGCGCTACATATTAATGTTGAGTCGTCGGCGTATTGTATGCAGGTGGCCTGCGGAATGGATGTTTTCAGATCATTAATGAAAATGGTAAATAGGAGCGGTCCCAGAATGGAGCCTTGTGGGACACCAAGAGAGATAGAGAGCTGAGTGGATAGTTTATTGTCCCAGAGGACTGCTTAACTTAACCTGCTGGACAAGGAGTTATACAAGGTCTAGTGCCCTCTATAAATGACAAAAAGAGGAATGAACTTAGCGGGCTACCCTGGTAATGGGGAATCAAGTAGACTGGGGCAAAAGGTGGCACAAAACATTGTTCCCTTGCAAGACTAGGACATTAAAAGCCAATTAGTACTCCTTCTATCAAAGCCATGATGAAGGATAGAAAAAAGGCCTCTATACAATGAGTTTCCAAGTGATGTTAAGGGGTATCACAGCTTCTTCTCTTTCTCAAGAGACTGTATAATTGCAGTAAACTTTTAAAAAGTGAGCTTTATTAGGCAAAAACAAGCCATTCTCTCAAGCTGTCCTTAACTTTATTGGGCAATCATTAAGAACGTAATTGGCAATACACTGGGGAAATTGGTCCTACAGCCAATGCTGCAAACATACATCACATACAAGATCCTATTCTGGTGTAGCCATTCTTCCAATCCTATTCTCTCAAACTTCCCACATAATCTGGCAACACAACAGTATCTAACCTACTACACAAACTGCAGAGAGGTCATATCCCCAGACTGGCAAATCTTTACCCAAAATTTCTCAGAACAGTGTATCCAACCAACTGCCAAACCATGCATCCATATTATTTTAATTTATTTATTCACTGCACAGTCCCTCAATCCTCACCTCTTCAGGCCTTTCTCTACACCTTTTTGATGCATTCTCATCCCTCACAAGTCAATGGCCAACCCATTAATTCCCCAACTACAGTGGCAGCCATACAGCCCATTTGTTCCCTGACCATGGTGACACCTTATCAATATATCCACCCCGGGAGGGGGTGAGAGTCTGACACCACCATGTAGTCATTCGCTGTGTGAAGAAGCCCCAATCTAACCCCTATCCACTGTACCATAAAGCCTTGCAAAAGTGCTGCTGTCCTAAAAAGAGCAGATTTGAACCCACTCCTGGTCCAACCCCTGGCTTGTGCAATGCATGCTTCCCATATCTCTAAGTAGCTGTGCCCTCGCTTTCCTCCTCTTTTCCAGTAGGTATCAAACAGTGCATGTGGCTACACATGTCTCTTCCCCCAGATGGGTGAGATGGCAGTGACCACTCAATACCACCCTCAGTCATCTGCCCCATCCAGTGCCTGAACCTCTAATCAAACTCAGGCTGCATTAGGTGTAGTCAAGACTTTATCCCTCTATATTTCACATGTCCACATTTTAACAGGTTACTCGCTTACAGAACATTACCACCCCACCCCCTTTTTAAGCATTCTACAGTACTTTCTCTCTTTGTGGTCCCCTTCCATCCTCCCCATAGGGTTTCTACCACCCAGGTATCTAAATCCACTAGCAGTGTTTGTTACAGGAAAGAGGAGGTTACAGTCAAATCCTGGAACATGTTAACTAGTATAGGTTGTTCTCACATGTTCAACATGGCTTTAGAAAAAGCTTTAGTACTCTGACAAATATACGTTTTTTAATGATACAATTTACTCTGATAAGATAAAATACCTATTAACAGGAGCCATGCTCGTGGATACAAGGATAGCATCTCTAGAACCACCATTCATTATTCCTATCCCAATTTAAAAGGACTAGATTTAGTGAAGGCCCAGTTAAATGAATCCCGCAGCAGTCCAGAGACGCACTATTTAGAGTAGCCTTAGCTTCTTCACTCTGTGATGCAGGTACTTTAATACAGCAGTCCTGCAAGGTTCAAGTTTAGAACATATTCTGCTGCTACTCTTCATACACGGCACAGCCCTTGATCTCTCACAGCTCCATATTACCATACATATGAGGGCAAGTTACTACTCCTAAAATCAGGAATGACAGAGACAGCTGCAGAAAAAAATTACAAAAAGACTTTAGGAAACTCTGGCACTAGGCACACAGGAGTAAACTGGCAATTAACTCTGTCAAAATGGAAACTGTGCTGCTTGCAACCATTTAACACCTTAAAACACTCCAGCACTAAGAGTTTATGGACTCCTTATGCCCACCATCTCAAAAATCAAGGAATCAAATTCTTTGAATTATGTCTGAAACTGACACTTTCATTCAAACCTTGAACTGTGGCCAAACCCAACAAGTTTAATTCAAACATCAAGCAGCAATTAGCGTGCACATTCACTGAAGATGCCATATTTCATGCTTATAGTGAAAAGGACATTTTACAAAAGATCTCCAGTAGCATATTGTGTTCCTAACCTCTAGTGAACTTAATGGATACCTATAAACATACCTCTCAACCTCTTAGAGCAAGAAATCTTGGCAAAGACATAAATAAATGTGAAGACCTCAAAGTAGGGACAATTTTTTAAATTTACTCTTACAATTTAGAAAGTTGATAGAACAACAGGTTTTGCATTGGCATGAATTTTCTAAAGGGTATGAAGTCTGAAACTCAAATTTTTGTCATTATTTTCTAACTTCAGTCTTGAATGATTTGCCACTAATTTGCCAGAAAATCACAATTTTAGGAAAACAGACCAAAAATATGAAGCAAAAATCTGGAAATTCTCAGAAAATCTGTACAGTTTAGATGGTATACCTATGAATGAAAGTGATTTACAATGAGGAAAAACTTATAATTACCTTGTGTATATTAAATGGTGCAGTGTATCACATGTAAACTTAGGATTTTCCTTTGTGCATCCATAATACCATTCTGAATGCCTAAAGCATCAGTCTAAACAAAACTCATAATTTTGTACTTTTATTCTCCCACATCCCAAAGACATGCTGTAGATGGATTGGACACTCTAAATTGGTCCTAGGCGTGAGTGCGTGCATGTGTGTGCCTTCTGTGGAAGGCTGGGCACCGGGCTGGCAACTCGACACCGTAAAACTCCACTGCCAATCATGAGCGGACAGGTGATCCACTGTGGTGACCCCTAACAGGGAAAAGCCAAAAGAAGAATTATTTGTGTTTGTACTGTACAGCTACACAATCTGCTACATTTAAACTACAGTCCTGTAATACTGTAAAGTACACTTTGAAACCATGTAATGAATGCAAAACATACATTTTTGAACTGTGATTCTGAGATCATAGATCAGTTTACTCACCTAGCCAACAAAAAAATAATTATATAAAAATCAAGTTAATAAATAAACATACATATATTCATTTAAGAAAGAACAGTGACAGTTAATCAACACCAGACTAAAGTCACTTTTGAGAAAAATAATTAAGGGAAGAAGCTACGGCTAGTAACAGACAGCAAACAGAAAACAAAATGGCAAGTAGACTTATCAGAGACCCCAGATTAGGCAGTCACAAATCCAGGTTATATTGTAGTAATGGTTCACACAGTGATACCCGGATACACAAATGGACAAGAAACTGCTACAGATCATGTTGTACCCCAGTGATCACTTATGAAAGGTCAAACAGTGTGCTTTGCAGGTAGTACCTGAAAGCTACATACCACAAGCTACATTAACAGACTGAGAAGCTGTTTATATAGCTGACGCAAGACAACCATATCTTTAGGGAACAAATATTAACCCACTCACTCCCAGCCTATAAAGATTAAAAACTACTTACCTTCAGTACAATTCCTTGACACTAGAACACAAAGAAAATAAAACAAATGTTTGTTTGTCTTTTCGGCTTTTCCTGGTTAGGGGTCGCAACAGTGGAACTCTGGTCTGCTAATGACTGGCAGTAGATTTTTTATGGTGCTGAGTTGCCAGCCCGACGCCCAACCTTCAACGAAGGCAAGCCCATTCACGCATGTCTTTTGAACGCCACTCGACCGCGGGGAGGACATGCAGACTCCACACAGAAGACACTCCAGCCGAGAATCGAACAGGAGAACCTCTTGCTGTGAAGCAACAACGCTACCGCTGCACCACCGTGGCTTCAAAGAAAATAAAACAAATGTTTACAGTAATAATAACCTGATGTCATCTAGTGGTGTAATCTACTGACAGCAAGATGGGCAAGTAGTGACTGAAGAAGTGCAATGTGGAGTCCAGCCCTGAAAATTCCCCATGAGTTTCAATGTCACACACAAAACTTCAGCTTATTACGGTCTGTCACTGTAACCTTTGAATGGATAAGAGCTGAAACTGTCAAACTTGAAAATCCATATATTTCAAGAAGGAGACAGCTGTCTGAACTGTACCTAGAATTAGACTTCTGACAGATTAAATTTTTCCCTGCCATGTGCTAAAGGGGCTGTTCAAATCTACAGTGCTCACATGTACAACTAAAACTGCCAAGGATTTAAGAGAGCTGCTCTGTGGGCAGCATCGAGAAATAAAAGTGTTGTTTGGCCATGAAAACTAAAAACACTAACTCATGTAGACAGGTACAGCTATAATAAATATTTTACATGCTGAAGTACTAGGCATGTCAAGAATGATCTGTGTGAATTATATACTAAGCTAACTGCTGCATTTGGTGCAGCAACAGTAAATACAAAACAGTATCTACCACATACGCACAAACTGATGCTCACTACATGGTTTGTAGTATTTACTAGATATTAGATACAGTGACTTACAGATGCAACCCACAGTCTCATTCATGGCTGCCTTATCCAACAGTGCTGTCAGAGAACCAGCGACATTATCACTCCTGAACTGAAGCATAACTGCACATCTGCGGTGGTATTCTGAATAAGTTGTAGTCAGTAAAATCGATGACGCTCTCTATATACCATCTGCTGAACACCCAACAAATTACACCAATATGCTTATCTCTGTGCATGTCTATAAAGTTACCTCAAGGTAAAAAACTACTGGTGCACATCACACTGGAGAAAGTGCATGCATCAGATGAGACTCTGTATCAAGATGCATAAAACAGGTCGCACAAAGTATGGTCCAGTCAGGCAAGCATGGCACCACAATTTATTTATATTTTCTCCTCAGTCTGCAGACTTTCATCTTTCCTCTACTCCTGACATCCCACTAACTTAGTGACAGCCTGGCCAAAGGCATCTCCTACAATTCAGGCTCAGTGACACATGCCACTTCCATGCATGCCCCTATTTTATTTATTTATTTAACATTTGTTAACCGGAAAAGTCCGACTTGGAACGAGCCAATTTTCAGTGGAGGCCCTGGGAGAAACGCTCCAGATGCATGTCTTTGTAACGTGGGAGGAAACCGGGGCACCCGGAGGAAACCAACACGAATGCAGGGAGGACATGCAGACTCCGCACAGAAGGCACCCCAGCCGAGAATCGAACCAGAGAACCTCTTGCTGTGAGGTGATGCTACCGCTGCACCACTGCGCCGTCCTATCTCTTGCTGCAGCATGTAAACAAACTGCGTATGGGCATTCATCCTCCTTCCATTATTCCTCATGCTGCAACATCAACTGTCTTCTGGGTACCAGTAACACAAAGGACCTGGCTGCATCTCTCCTCCCACCCAAAATGGATGAGCTTCACCCTCTCACTGCCACCTTCCCTTGTCAGCTTACTCAACACCTGGTAGTTAATTCTGGGTCTTCTGGGCTGCAGTCTGGAATTCATCCCAAATGAAGCTTGCACAGTGGAATGGGTATGAATAAAAGCAGCACAAACATAATGGAACATACCACACGCTGCTAATAAGCTTGCACAGTGGAATGGATATGAATAAAAGCAGCACAAACATAATGGAACATACCACACGCTGCTAATAAGCTCGCACAGTGGAATGGGTATTAATAAAAGTAGCACAAACATAATGGAACATACCACACGCTGCTAATAAGCTTGCACAGTGGAATGGGTATGAATAAAAGCAGCACAAACATAATGGAACATACCACACGCTGCTAATAAGCTCGCACAGTGGAATGGGTATGAATAAAAGCAGCACAAGCATAATGGAACATACCACACGCTGCTAATAAGCTTGCACAGTGGAATGGGTATGAATAAAAGCAGCAAAAACATAATGAAACATACCATACGCTGCTAATAAGCTTGCACAGTGGAATGGGTATGAATAAAAGCAGCACAAACATAATGGAACATACCACACACTGCTAATAAGCTCGCACAGTGGAATGGGTATGAATAAAAGCAGCACAAACATAATGGAACATACCACACACTGCTAATAAGCTTGCACAGTGGAATGGGTATGAATAAAAGCAGCACAAACATAATGAAACATACCACACGCTGCTAATAAGCTTGCACAGTGGAATGGGTATGAATAAAAGTAGCAAAGCTAGTTACGAAAATAAAATTGCCATAGATTCCAAAGACAACCATAAAGCATTCTATAATTATGTCAAGAATCTAAATGGCAATGCTCAGATCTGCTCTGAGCTAAAACAGAATGGCATTAAATATACTGATCCGAAGGATATTGCCAATATCCTGGCAGATCAATTCAGTGCCAACTTCACCCCACTCTCACCCCCTAAATGGCCCATCTCAATACCGGAAGATTGCCATATTCCAGTAATAACGGCCACACATGTACAAAACGCACTCTCTAAAGCCAAGAATACAGCATCCATGGGACCAGATGACATCCCGGGCTGTGTACTACATGAACTACAATATGAACTGGCACCTCACCTAAGTGTCATGTTTAATCATAGCCTCACCTCAGGTTTCGTGCCCACTGAGTGGCGCAGAGCTATAGTTATCCCAATCCACAAGGGAGGATCCACCTTGGATCCCGGAAACTACCGTCCCATCAGTCTGACAAGCCTTATCTGCAAGGCCATGGAGCGTATTATCATGGAACTTATAAACAAAGACATTGGCAACCTTCAAACACTGGACCCCACCCAGTTTGGGTTTGTGAAGGGCGATCTTGTCTCCTGAACCTGATTGACTTCTTTTAATCAGTCTCCAGAGCCATGGACAAGGGTAAGGTGGTCCACACAGCCTATCTAGACCTTGCCAAGGCCTTTGACACCATCCCCCACTCTGGAATCATAGATAAACTTACTAAGTTGGGCATTAATCCCTATGTCACCCAATGGGTTGCTAAATGGCTTACTGATAGATCCCACACTGTAAAAGTAGCCGACTCCAAATCCAGCTCCAGACAAGTGACAAGTGGAGTACCTCAGGGTTCAGTCCTGGGGCCGCTCTTGTTTGGCATCTACTTCTCTGAAGTACAGGTCAACACTAAGGGACTCTGGCTAACAAAGTTTGCAGATGACTGCAAACTGGGAGCCATTATTGAATCCCAAATGATGTGGATACTCTACAAAGGGCCTTACAGAAACAGATGCTTGGTGCCAGAGCCATGGGCTCAAGCTCAATGCCAAGAAATGTATTGTTATCCCTTTGGGAAAAACATGTATCCATGAATTACCATATAGGTGGCAGTACACTAAACACAGAAAGTGTGATAAGAGACTTAGGGACACAGGTGGACAGTGGTCTCACCTTTGATAACCACATCGCCACAACAGTCAGGAAATCCTTCTATGTGGCACACCTCATCACAAAGGGCTTTTCATCCAGAAAAAAGGAGGTCATTGTCCCACTGTACTCATCCCTCATTAGACCCATTATAGAATACAATGCCCCATTTGGTATGTACCTCTCAAGACATCTGCAACAACTGGAAAGGCCTCAGAAATACCTCACTAAAAGAATCACAGGCCTAAAGCAGATGCCCTATGCTGACCGCCTTAAAAAACTCCAGCTATACTCTGTCGCATATCTTCTACTCAGAGGCGATCTCTGCATAACATACAAGGCCATGTCAAACCCAGAGCTTTTGGACATGCTACACTTAAAGAAATCCCAATCCCTCAGAGCTACACGCTCCAGGGATCTAAACCTTGTCATCACAATAAACAAAACATGTTGGAGGGATAGGTTCCTGACCCAGAGACTCCCCAGACTCTGGAATAGATTGCCCATACATGTCAAGCAGAGTGCCTCTTTGGACCTCTTCAAGAGGAACCTTGACGATTGGATGGGAGAAAGGAAATTCACCCCAGGGATCACGTCAGTCGCCCTGCTAGACAGGGGTCCAGGAAAGTAAATAATGTGGGAAGAAATATTCAGGGAATTGTTATGGCTAGGCTTGTATAGGCCCTAGGGCTGATAGCCTAGTACTAACCTATGAACCTAGCACAAACATAATGGAACATACCACACGCTGCTAATAAGCTTGCTACTTTAAGTCCTAGTTTGTGGCCTTTAGTCTTTACCTGTACAGCGTGTGACTCTGCACAAGTCATTTAAGAATACGCTGTTTTTGGAACACTACTACAAAAAGGCATCAGTGCTAAGTGGGTTTACCTGATAATAAAATAAAAACAGAACCTGTTATACACACAAGCTACCCATCTCAGTAATAAGCAGTTATCACTCAAATAAGCTAAGCCTGAAAAATGTGATAAGTGTTAAAATTGGGTCACTATTACAGATAACCTGTATAATAACAGTCAGTGCTTCAGTCCGTGGAAGTTCACCACCATGTGCCCCCTTTGGAAGGTGACACAAACCAGGAAGTACACTGCACTGCAGGAAGAGGAAAGCAGGTCTTAAACAAAGGATGTAAACAAATCACAGATGGAAAAACAGTTACTATGGTGGAATCCAAAGAGTGCCTGTTACAGTCAGGATGTACTGACCACAACATAAGTGTGATGCTTCACTTGGTGGGCACTGGAACCAGAGGGCGTGCCCTGAAACTGATGCCAGAACAGCAATGACATTGAATCACTCTCAATGGTGTTTCTTAGGTAACTGCAAGCTCAGGCAGCCAGAAAAAGACTATTTGAATAATAAATCATCTTTTTTCCAGCTACTCGAGCTTACCGTTACCATAGAAACTCCTATGCAAATGTTTCTGAAAATTATAGAACAGCTTCTTTCCTCAAGAATTTTGGGCAAAGCTAAAAAAAAAAAAAACAGAAATGAAGGCTCACAACCAGGGACAATTTTTTAAACGTTACTTTTTCATTTAATATTTTAATAGAACAGATTTTGCCTCAGCATTTACTTTCTTAATAGAAGTAGTTTGAAACCTTAATGTTTGGCATTAGTGAATGACTGTAATCCTCTAAATACCTTTTTTAAAGAACTCTAGACAAAGACAAAAATAATGGGGGGGGGTGGGGAGTAAAGAGCCATATTCTGGGACAGCTTTTAAATATTGCTTTTATAAACTTAGAAAGCTGCTAGAATAACAGGTTTTGTATTAGCATGTATTTTCTCAAGGCCGTGAAGAGTCAGACTCGTACGTTTTATTTTTTAGTGGGTAGAATCCTCAGTGGTTTGCCAGAAAAAAATACATTTTATGAAGAACAGACCAAAGAAATGAGGCAATAATATGGACACTCTACAAAACCACCAGAGATCTGACAGATATAATCTGGAGTGATTTACCAGAAAAGCAAACATGTAACAACAGACAGGACAAAACATGAGGTAAAACTAGGGATGTTCTGGAAAATTCTGTACAGTTTGTTTATTTACCGATTGTTATTTGTTTACCAGGTAAGTGACCTGGTCTACTGATTCTTCAGCCACAACCTGGGACCAAAAGCATTAAAGATGACAAGTTAAACAAGATACTACATTCATATGTATACTTTGTACAGTTGACAGGTATGCTCTATAACCCATCCATCTATCCATCCATCCATCCATCCACAATCTCCTTTTCCCCATTTCTGCACATGGAATCGAGGTGTCACTTCAACAGTGGCAATCATCTGGAGCCAAAGTTCACACTGTTGGGTGGCTACCCTGCCACTGTTGTTCATTCATACCACACACACACACACACACACACACACACACACACACACACACACACACACACACACACACACACACACACACACACACACACACACACACACAGGTATGGCTCTACAAGTAAAATTCAGTTTCTATACATTGCAGCAGACCTGCACGTTAGTTGCCTTTTACTCACTGAGTACCATGACAGGCTTTGGCTCTCCTGTCTAACAGCCTGTTTTAGGCAGGATATTCCACAGAGGTACATTCCACCAGAGCTAGACTGGCTTCCAATATAGTAATCATTTTGCTGTATTTAATTCATCATTCATTGTCTTACAGCTGCCTTATGCTATTCAGAATCATTACGGGGGGTTGGCAGAAATTTCCTGACAATCTATGGGAGTAAGCCATAAAAACAGTTTAGATTAACTCATTCACTCCAGTGGAGCTCAGGAAGTTTGCACTGTAACTTCCAATGGGTGCATCCTAAGCCTTTTGACAGAATCAGGTTATGTCTTCACATTTCAAATCAAATGTTCGTATATCTGGAACCATAGGGGCTATGAAAGAAGTATAAATGGCAAACCCTTCAGCAGCACAAACTATTTTTATAGTGGTAGTATTCTTTAGATTCTAGGTCTTAAACTTGAATTTTATAACATAGTAACTATTACAGTTGTAATAGTTTGTAAACAACTTAGAATATCTCAGCAACCACTCAAGTTATGTATATACTGTCACAGCAGCATTTTATTCATCTAGCTGAGATCTTTCGTATGAGGCAAAGGAGTTCTGTCTGTGTTACTTGGTTGTTAAGATATTTAGAAAAATGTGAAAATTAAAACTATATAAATTAATATAATAAAAACAACAGTTAATATCTCTTTACCTGCACTAGACATATGTCAAATATCAATGCAGTTGAGTTTGCCATTGTATAAGCTTTAAGATGAAATCTTTTAAAACCTTGTACACATCATGGTTTTGGAACTATTGATGCAAATATGAACAAGTAATATTTGACACCTAGAGACATTAATAGGAGTTAACTGCAGATGCACCTGAAGGCATCACTCAGATGTAATGAGTTAATAGATATTCCAAGGCCAATTAACCTTATGGCCATTCACACCTTCCAAGTACCCTCCCTCAAGCAACATCTCCTTTTTCCAGGAGGATCATACCAGTAAAATCTGTGGATATCCATTCAGTCACTAGTTTTCAATTTAAGTAAGATAGTGAGTCACACTGCTTAACATGTAGGGGAAGTTTATTTCAAAGGTTTAGGAGGTGCTGCCTTATACGCATGCTTCTCCAATCTGCTGTATTTATCTGCTAGTGAAGACTTAAATCCCTGGTTCTACAATTGGTGGAGATATTGGACTTGCTGAAAAAAAAGGAGGTCCAGGACAACTGGATATCTAATAGTGCAGTATGCAAGACAGATCTCCCCTCAAAAGTCTTAAGACACTGAAGGAATACAGCTTCCAGAAATATCTTTGTAGCTCAAGGACATTAGGCCTGTGGTCTTTTTGATTAGGAACCTTTGGGGTTTTGCTATGATTAATGAGATATACACCAAACGGGGCATTGTACTCAATAACTGTCCTAATCAGTGCTGAATATAAGGCGGTGATTACTTCTTTAGACTGTGATGATATTCCCATTGGCAAACAGGTGGGCTAAAGAAAAGGATTTCCTGACAACTGTTGTCACATGATGGTCAAAACAGGGGGAATTACCAACACAAGTATTTAGGTCCCTGAGCAAGTTTTCATTTTCTAGCGGTGTGTCTGCTATACAATATGATGAGGGGAGGGGTTGTCTACACCAAGGGTTTACTACGGAGAGTCCATTCAGGAGAGTTTGGGTGTCACAGAGGGACATAACCTCCAGTTTGCTGTCATCTACAAATTCTGTTAGCTGCAGGTTTTGGTTCTCCACTTGGAGATCTGAGAACAGAATACCAAAAATGAGATTTCCAAAGAATATGCCCTGAATGGCACCTTCCACAGTTTCCCCATTTATGCACATGGAATCAGGGTGCCACTTCAACAGTGACAATCATCTAGAGTCAATGTTCACACTGTTGGGTGGCTAACCCCGCCATGCTTGTTCTTTCATATAACACACACACACACACACACACACACACACACACACACACACACACAGGTATGGCTCTACAAGTAAAGTTTAATTTCTACACAATGGAGCAGATATGTGTGTTAAGTTGCCTTCTACCCACTGAGTACCATGATAGGCTTTGGCTCTCCTGTCTAACATCCTGTTTTATGCATAATTTTCCCAAAGGGGGCATCTGCGACTTGCACTGAATGGGCTCTTACAGCCAGTTTGCTCTCCATCTTGTCAAATATGGGGAAGATACACCACATGCACTGCATGACCACCATCTACAGTCTCTATAGCCCTTCTGAAGAGGTTTACCAGGTTATATGGGGAAGATGCACTGCATGACCACCATCTACAGTCTCTATAGCCCTTCTGAAGAAGTTTACCAGGTTATATGGGGAAGATACACCACATGCACTGCATGACCACCATCTACAGTCTCTATAGCCCTTCTGAAGAAGTTTACCAGGTTATATGGGGAAGATACACCACATGCACTGCATGACCACCATCTACAGTCTCTATAGCCCTTCTGAAGAAGTTTACCACGTTATATGGGGAAGATACACAACATGCACTGCATGACCACCATCTACAGTCTCTATAGCCCTTCTGAAGAAGTTTACCAGGTTATATGGGGAAGATACACCACATGCACTGCATGACCACCATCTACAGTCTCTATAGCCCTTCTGAAGAAGTTTACCAGGTTATATGGGGAAGATACACCACATGCACTGCATGACCACTATCTACAGTTTATATAGCCCTTCTGAAGAAGTTTACCAGGTTATATGGGGAAGATACACCACATGCACTGCATGACCACCATCTACAGTCTCTATAGCCCTTCTGAAGAAGTTTACCAGGTTACATGGGGATGATACACCACATGCACTGCATGACCACCATCTACAGTCTCTATAGCCCTTCTGAAGAAGTTTACCAGGTTATATGGGGACGATACACCACATGCACTGCATGACCACCATCTACAGTGTCTATAGCCCTTCTGAAGAAGTTTACCAGGTTATATGGGGAAGATACACCACATGCACTGCATGACCACCATCTACAGTCTCTATAGCCCTTCTGAAGAAGTTTACCAGGTTAAATAGACAGGATCTGCCCATCATAAAGCCAAAGTGCTGGAGGTCAAGTCTAACAAGAGTCTTGATATCAGAGTTTATGAGGTTAGATATATACTCCATGGTTTTGCAGATGAGGGCTGTAAGGTTGATGGGACTTTACTCATGTCAGTTGTAAGGCCACCCTTACGAAGGGGCATCACCAGCGGACTGCATCACTCATTGAGCACAAATCCTCTAGATACAGCTTAAAGGGTGTGTCTGCACAGACATGTTTAACACTATCATGCAACCAGGTATATGATATGTAGCAGTAAATGAAGATACAATCAAAAGGATCATTGTATACAACAAATCTGGCAAAACCAAGCATCTGTCATGTATTTTATTCTTATCCAGATGTTACCATGTTACCATGTTACCATGTTACAGAATGTCGATACACTGTGTAATGTACTTAAATGGGACAGTCAATGGCAGTATTGGATATTTTGACTCTAGCCTTTGGTGAAATCAAACTCTATGAAAAGGACTTAGTTGGTCCCCAGCTATCCACTGACCCTCCTACAATATCCCCAATGTAGCCCCTACTTTCCCCCCATCCTGGCCTAGCCACATCTTTCAGATTACTCTCTTGTTTTCTCATACTTTGTTGTATTCTTCAGATTTTTCCTGCACTGTTTCAATACATCTTACTGGTCAAGATTACACCATGACAAATAATGAGGAAATAATCAAATTAAGCTTGTGGTCTCAGCTCCCATAAGCCACTGGGTTCTAGTCATGCTGAGTTGTATTTTAGAGCTTTCTTCCAAGTTTTTAACCAAAGGTGGCCTGTACAAATATCTTGGCTAAAGAAAGAAATTCTTCCAATTTCTCCTGACTCCTCATTCTCTTCCTGCAACCTTGCACAACTCCCTAAATGACCAAGACTGCAGTGTTATAACCACGCAGGAATAATATAATTAAGCTGTAAGTATGAAGGCTGCTTGGCCCTCAAAAGCCAAGGGATTCTAGATACTGTGAGGTACATTTTAGAGCTTTTTCCCCAGCCTTTTGTTACAATTATGGCCTGGACAAAAAGCATAACTAACTAAACAAATAGTCTTATTTTTTCTTTCAGTTAAGAAATAAGTTGTGCCCAAGCCTTTATGATGAAAGCTGATGAAAAAGTAGTTCATAATAAAATATAGAAGGTAAATGCTTGCAAAGATACGCAAGTCCTATCCTATAACAGTGTCTGCCTCCCTGTCCAAAAAGAAAAAAATTATACAGTCACCTTCTAGGTATTTACCCATCTGATGTTAGATTTAGGTAAAAGTGAATAAAAAATGACTGAGACCATTTATTCAAAGTTGCTGCTGTCGCACATGATACAGCTTGCCTTTTCACCCTTACGCCCAAAAGACATCTACCTTTTGTGCATTTATCTGACAATTGGAATATTGTAACATATTTTAACTTGTTGATCTCAGATGTAAATTCACAATATGCTCCTTACCTCTATCTCCCAAAACTAGCTACCTGTACAGACTTCTGATATGTGATTGTGAGAAAATAAAAAAAAAACAATTATCACAATCATATTTTCCAGCATGTTGCTCGTAGACTGCACTTCTACAACTGTCTCTGCACAAGCTATAGTGATGTGTACATATCTCTGAGGTATGACTGTGTGAAAAGTTAAACAATGATCACACTATCAGAGCCCAACAAAAGCCACAGTGACCTTCTGTACACACATCTGAGACTTAATTGTAAAGAAAATTACAGAAAAAAAGAAGACACTTTCCTCAGTCTCAAAAAAGTTATAGTGACCTTTGGTACACACTTGCACGATTTGTTTGTAAGGAGAATTTTAAGAAATAAAAATCTCAGTGTCGCCCCCCCCACCAGATAGCATACTGCAACCTACTGCGCTCACCTCTATGCAGGGCCAGTTGCAGAACAGGGGGTCCATGGCAAAAAGTCCTGAATAAGCCTGCATCAAACTGCACTTCTACAACCCGGGTTGTGAAAGCTGCCAGGATCTAGAAGTTGTGAGATGCATTTTTTTACACTTATTTTTGAAAGATAACGGCTTGTTGTGTTTGGATCACTATGATTATGTTTTGAACCTGGAGAGAAAGCCATCTTGTTAAGCATGATTTTGACAGCAGAAGTGTTGTTAAGATTTTATTAAGTATCTCTTATTATTGTTAAGCTCTAGCCACACACTAAAGCACTAACAGCAGTCAGTGGTCATCACAAAAGAGCAGCAGGAAGCTGTTAAACACTTCATTTGAACTTATTTCTAAAGTCTGACTGAATTTTTAACAGTCTGAATGAACTGTTTAACAGTTTCCCACCACTCTTCTGGGATGGTTGATCTATGTGTAACAGCACTGCTGGACATTTCTTCTATAACTTTTGAATATATGGCTTCTGGATCACTTTTTTTCTATAACTTTTGACTATATGGCTTCTGGATTACATACCATGCAGGTGCAGCTTCAGCTGCATTTGTACATGCTATATTTTATTGTGTAGTCATTCCTAATGTAACTCATATTTACACTATATGCATCTTGTGTCACAGATATGCTTCTGTTATGGCAGCAGACAGTTGAAAGAACTGCCCTTTAAATCAGCAAGTGCCCCCTTTGCCTTCTGCCCCCCCCCCCAGCCTTTAGCAGCTTCTGGTAACCTTGCATCACTTACTATGTGTGAAAATAATTTTAGAAATGACTACTGATTGCACCTTTGTGTTATACAATCTCAACACCATTTGTGGTTAGACCACAGAAGAACAAACAGACCAACAAAAATCAAACATTCTTGAATCAGATGTGGGAAAGTTCAGGAGGACTATCCTCAGAAGTTTCTGTAGAGCTGTATATAAGTATGAGGTAGGTAGGTGTGTGTGCTAACTCTATGTTCTCAAACATATCGAATATCAAATACTTTCTCAGTGAGCTTAACTGGTCAAATTTTCAGAATATTGAATAAGTTGTTTACTGGTATTTTTTTTCCAGTTTACATCTGTCTTTGTGTCTGTTGAAGCATTATCTGTATATGTAGTAAGAGATGAAATTCATATACTTCTGTTATTTATGTAAAACATTTATTGAATTTCAGGTTATGCATTAACATGCATTTCTTGAGTGATGGGAAGAAAAGACTGTGGTATAACTGACTAAGTTGAAATCATCAGTGACTTTTCAGAAATTTAAAATTTGTTTCAGGGACAGGGTAAAGACACGAGACAAAAAAATGGATGCGGTGCAAAAATTATGGACAGTTTACACGTATGGGCTAGTATCTTTTTTGGGTGGTCTCAGAAGAGCGGGAATTAAGAAGTTGCCCTTTTCTTGCAGTGGTGCTATCTCAGAGTCGGTTAGCAGAAGATGTGTGGGGGTGCAGCGGAGGATCCCCCTCTTGGCCCTGCATAAATGATGGTTTAATTTTTTTTTTTTTTTTGCATTTTTGGTGTTTTGACTTTCAATCTTTTGGCATTCAAATATTTGTGTTTGAAGTTAACGCCATAGGTCCATATTATATGTCAGTACCACTGTTTTCTGAACCAGAATGTAACAGGTATGTGAGCTACATTTGAGCATGACAAAACCTACAGCTGATAAACTGAAAATATGTGATTTAATCTGCAATATGCATGTCTAGCAGGATAATATGTGTGAACTTCTGATATTTTTTCTGTGGATGTGAGAGTTTGTAAGTGAAGACTGTAGCTTCCTGCTGCTGGATGAGAACTGAATGGCAAACACAATGACATTTATTTTGCTTTGTTAACTAGTATCCAGGACTCTTCAAGGATGAGAAAGCTAGAGTTGTAAAAGTACAATTTGAAGATTCTTTAAAACAGATAGCTGACCAATAACAAGTAAAAAGGCCTGTGAGTAAGACAATGTGAAAAAAACAGTTTGTTTGCAACTGCAGTATGTGAGAAAAAAACAGTTTAATAAAGAAATGGAAGAGCTAAGGAAGTGTGCTACCTGCAGCCTGTGATTTCTGAATGTTGCTGCCCAAGTTCTCAAAACTCAGCTAGTGTAGTCAGGGAAATAATTCTTTAAGTATGGCAGAATGAAAAGTATAAGCTATAGAATTTTATTTGCTGTACTCTTTTTTTTTTTGTTCAAGATGTTTGTCCGTACAATGTTATGTATGTCTGCATAGTCTCTGTATATTTGAATGTTAATTATATTATTTTAATACATTATTTTCTAAATACTACATTTTTGATTGCTTTTATACCCCTTGTGTCTGGACATCTATGTATGTGTTTATTAATTGATAAGAGCATTTTAGTTTCTTGTGTTTTTTCCAGATAAAAACCTATGCAGTCCCCACTTCAAATGCAACATTCAAGAAAACATCATTTCAACAGCTTCCCAAACACTAACATACTTAGTCACCCCTGGACCTCAAAGGTCCAACATAAACATGAGGTCATCACCTGCCAAACATGCAGCCCCTGAAGCAATTCAGATTTACACAATCCTACCAGTTTAACATTTTTTAACCTTATTTTTTAATCAAATACCTTAAGAACACAAATTTTCTCATGCTAAGCATGTTTACAACTGTAGGATTTATGGTCAAAATCAAATTTTCAAATGAACATTTGAGAATGTTGTGAAGGGGGTGTAGGTGGCTACACTCCCTGCCAGTTATAAGCAACTCCAGGGTTGATGAAACCAGGAGGAAGGAATTTCCTACCTGCTATCAATGTAAATGCTTGTCTAAACTCTTCTTTTTAGTTGCTGCCTAACTGCAGTGGGAAATACTTAGTTCTTACACATTTACAGAGATCAGCTAGAAGAATTTATTGCAGTGATACAAACACTGAGCTACTTGTAGTACAGGGGTCTCCTCTTGAAACAGCTGCTCTCTCATACTAAATAAGCATCTAGTTTTAATTGAAACTGTGACGCGTGTTTAGAAATAGGAATGCTCTAATTAAACCACACACTTTTAGTTCTGTTTTTCTGCATGCAATCCATGAAACCTAGACAGTATTGTATGATCTTTGGAGATCACTAGTTCAACAGTTTTGTACAGCTACTCTGATTAGCACAAACAATAAGGAAAGCCATTATAACATAGTCTCTGTACTTTCAAAATCAGTCAGACCTACCTTCTTGTTACAAGCCCTTGTGACTGAATTCTTATACCAACCCTTCTTGTTACAATTGCTACTCTTGTTTACACAGCACATCACATCCATCAGACTTTGACCATTCTGCTCATACCTACCTTCTGTACATCTGGAAGACACTCACTATGGACTAATTCCTCTCACCTAAGAAAATGACGCCCTCCAGAAGCATAAACTCAGCTGACTAAAATCCAGTATGCCCTTACCCAAATGGAACAAATACTGGTACCACAAATGCCTAAGTTACAGCAGCATGAAAAGAGCAAAGCACTGCTATACTTGGAGGTCCGATGGCAGCATTTTTAAAGATCTCCCAAGATTCTGAACACTTCCAAGGGTGTACACAGAGAAACACTTTCATGTAACAGCCCCAATTTTGAGCTATTTGACTGCACACATCTCGGCTGTTCTCTGATTCTGCTCATATTTTTGTCCTGCCCCCCCTTTTTTTTTGATTTTCTGGTAAATAACTGGGGTTTCTCACTTTTTTAATTTTCAAAAAATGCATACTGATGCAAAACCGGTTATTTTACTAACGTTCTAAGTGAATTACGGCAATATTTAAATTGTATCCCTGATTTTCTGCCTTTGTCCTTCATTATTTTTGTTTTTTTCCATGATTCTTGTGCAATGTAGTTCAGAGGTATGTTTGATTGTCTCATCCAATTCAACACTCCTCTCTCTCACATTAACATACATTGACAAACCCATGCCAGACTTCAGCTCTGCTCTGTACTGGGCACACCTTACAGCCGGACAGCATGATCACTGAGCAGCTATACTACCATGGCCAGAATTCCTTATCTGCTTTGGAAAAGCCCTACGGTCTCTTAACAGCCAATGGATTTCTCTGTCATAACCTGTCAAACCTCTTCTGAACATAAGAGCCTCTACAAACTCTATTAAAAAATGTTCCAATGGCCTCTACATGCAAGTCAGTATGCACTTTAACACAATATTTCTGTGCAAAAAAGGTGTCATTCACACCTTGCAAAAAATTATAAGCCTATTTAAGCCACTTTACCTCTTTTCAGATTACAAGAAAGGTTGATTTTTAACCATATCTTTAAAGGCATACACCATTTTGACACCATAACTGGTAGCTAACAAAGTTTTCACTGTCCATATTCTATTAAAACTGCCTTATTAAATTAAATGAATCATTTCCATTTCTACAGGATTATCAGAACTTTGTGTAGCTATTACAGTACTTTGCATCTACAACATACCACTACCTGACAGACCATCTTTCATGCTTACAGTAACAGAACACTGCTCATGTCCACCGTTGTACATTTACTTGTCACTGTGGTCTGTCACCCTTGATGTCTTGTTCAAAATATGTCCATTTTAAGTTCAAATTACCGACACTGTTTGAATGGAACACTACATATCTAACAGTACGCTTAATGCAAAATAACTCCTTACAATGATATATATAACTGCATGGATGCAGCACTGTTAACTACAAGTTTTTGTTAACAGAAAAAAAAGTCAGAGTTTAGCTGTTAGGGTAACTGAAGGAAGGACACTTGTGCAGCTTTGCAATTACATTCTACCTCCAGACATTTCTCTAAATCACTGATTTGTTCTTTCTAATATAACCGTAGATTTTACAAAGCTGTCATTAGAGGACATGGAATAAAGGAAGCACAGAACCCGCACAATAAAAAATTAGTGTGGAAATTTGGTAATGGATCGACCTCCTCCTTACAACATACAGTATGAGCAATTTGCAGTCTGTCATAACAACATTTAATATGAATTCTTCTGAGTGTAGTTTAATATGATGGCTACATCGCTGAGGGAGAAGTGCAAACTACAACTTAGTGTAGTGAATGTTCTGACAAATACAAACAGTACCTGCTATGGTGTTAAGAAACATCAGATACTCAAAGTTGGAAATTTCCCTTCGTTGCCAGCGCTGAGTCATGTTGGAAGACTTAAAGAGCTGTCGGGGAGTGGCCAACGATATTCGCCTGAAATAAAATTAAAAAAAAAAAAAAAAAAAAAAAAAAAAGAGTAAACTCAGTTCTTAAAAACTCCAGCTCATACATAAAAGAGCACCATGTGAGACACAATGTTACAAGGCCTGATAAACCAAAACATCTGAACTGGTGAACTCACCGACAGTGCATGTTACGTATATGAATATGCAATTTAAAAGCAGACAGAAATCATGTTCATTTAAAACTGAAGTGTAACAACAGACATGACAGTAAGGGTACAACACTTGTGTAACACAACATTTATAAAATAGGCACTGTATGCTGTACACATTCTTAAGTAATGACATCTCTCTGTCTGACTTATTTTATTAAATGGCGACTGACTGGTAAGTAGTAAGAACCTTACGAAGCTCTCCATATTAATCACTGCTGCACTAACCTTAGCCTTAGCTATATGGGTTATATGCTGTCAAGGATGTAACAACTGTCCTGCTACCAAAGCTTCAGGACACCTTCCATACACCCAAACTGTCAAGCAGCTCAAGTTAAGCTGACTAAAAGACAAGTCTGGGCACATGCCCTTCAGAGCTTTTCTGCCATCAGACAGAGGGAGGCTGAGCCCTGAAAGGGCAATGCTAGGAACAAAAAATATATGCCCACACCCTGACTTAAAAAACACACCAAAAACAAGGGGGTGGAGGGAATGAGCAGCTACTGCAACAGTGATCCCTCAAACATCTACTGTTATGGTAGGTTCGACTTACATTACTGTATTTCACACTGCTTGATGGTAGTCGGTGACAAACCATGGTGCAACTACTGGTGTCAGAGAAGTCATGCTCCAGGGTTCATCAGTACCCACAGAAAGTATGGGAACTACTACTGCTCAATTTAATGCTGTAGGACAAGTTATTTTTGCCTCAAGATCAAATTAATTTCTGAGATGCATTTAATTAAAGGAATATTCATTTCTTTGTGTTTGTTAATATTCTAAATACATACTGCATATTTCATTCCATGACTAAAGATATAAAGATAAAACCAGACTGTAGGGTACTAAAACTCAGGACTATATACTTGAACAGTTATTTTTCCCAAATATTTAGTCAACAAATACACAGGCTTTTTTATTTTCCAATTCACTACAATGTTCTCAACAACTGAAAAGCAAAAAACGATGTCACTGCGTCACCGGTACTTCCATTTACTTCTCTCCTAACATCTGGGCTCAAACCAAGGCGCTCTAATCTCATCCTTCCACATACTAGCGTCTGGTTCATCATTGGGAAAAGGACAGTCATACTGCTGGTGTCCAAATAACTGGAGAAAAGTTCCTTCCTTCAGTACTAAATCAACTATACAAACCTGTCCAGAAGAGTAGCCTAATGAATACAAGTGCAACATCTATCTTTTCATTAATGACTGGCTTCAATTTCTAACACAGAAATATTTTCTTTCATCACAGTATTCTATTCTGAAACTACATTATTTCACCAGTAATACCAGTGAGATGCCTACAGAATACATTCCATTGCTAGTATTACTGAATATTTACATAAATTTAATGTAACCCACAACAGTGAACGATGGATTGCAAACTAGCAAACCAAAAGATCTTAAGTTGTGAAAGTTGCCGGTGCCTTCTCTGACAGTAAAATTATAAGTAGTGGTGGTACTGTAGGGTTCGATGCTGAGCCCTCTGCTCTTCAGTATTTATACTGTAGACTTCCAAGCTAATATCCCAGAAGTACGGCTGAAGAAGTTTGCCGATGACTGCAATCTGGGTACCGTTATCAGTTCATCCACTGTACAGTATAATCAATGACTTGAATACAAACATACCTGATCTAACACACACACAGTCTCCCAGGTAAATGCAAAAAGGTTTAGTGGTGCAACATTTAGCAAAAAAACTTGTTCCCACCTCATACATTATAAATGATACTCCTCTTCAGACAGGCATCGTTATGAGAGACATACGTAATTAAGGGGGCAACTCCCCTTAATTTGTTCATCATGTTGTCATCACAGTCAAGAAATCCATCTATCTGATCTAGTTAATTTCCATAGGAATATCCTCAAGATCCAAGTTAATCATCCCAACGCTTTACTCTTCTTTTATCAGACCCATCAAAGAATACAACACCCCCTTCGATATGTACATATGCAAGCAAATCACTCAAATGAAATGGCCCCAAAGATTTCTGACAAAGAAAATGAAGGGCCTTAAATCCTTCGGCTATCTAGATACATCAGCAGTGTTCTAACAGCTGCTCTGAGGTGACCTGGAGTTCACTTTTTGAAGCAGGAAAGACCAAATACTATTTGACTTCTTATCTCCTCCCCAAACCAGTGCAGTTACAAATTCCCATTCTAGAGATGTAAACATACATCAACCAATATACAAGACTCAGTCGAGGGGCAGGTTCCTAACTCAACTTACTGCCAGTCTGAGGTATATCAGTATCGTTACCACAACAGGTCAAACAAAGTACTACTTTGGCTACCTTTAACGTTAGTCTTGACTGTGTGGGTAGACACAAATTTACACCAGGGCTACATACGGTCCTGTTCAGTTTGGGAAGTGATAGCTGTTAAGTGATTGAAAAAGGTGGCAAGAACTTTTTTTTAAGTGTGTCTACTCAAAAGTGTCCATGGCTAGGCATCTTATTGACCACTTTGTTCACTTGTATGGTATTGCCCTGGGATTGTTCCTGTTAATATTGCAAGGTAATTTTCTATAAACTGTAGCACATTTCAATCAATGGTGTCACTTCATGATTTTCACCAGTATTTTTTTCACCAGTGTAAGACTCTTAACAGAAAACTAAATAGCAGTAAAAACAAACTTAACATATTCCAAACAATCTGTGCAGGGTGATATAATGAAAGCTAACTGAATTAAAGACATCTTACCATTGTACATTTATTTATGATGTACTGGATCATCATCATCATCATCGGCCCTCTTTTTTCCATTTTTTCTACATGGGGTTATCATGTTAACTGTCGCCAACTCTCTCGATTCAGTGCCACACTCCTGCCTTCAACACTCATGTTTGACTGTCACAGATCTTTCACACAATCTGTCCACCTCTTTGCTAGACGTCCTCGCTTCCTCTTACCTTCTTCCCGTCTGTCCCAAAATTTCCTCACCAGATTGTCTTCTGCTTTTCTACATGTCCAAATCACTGTAATCTGTTCTCTTTGATCTTTTCTGCAATTGGAGCCAATTTAGCTTCTGCTCTTATGTCCTCATTTCTTCGTCTGCCCCACAGTGTGCATCCTACCACCTTTCTCAGGTACTTCATTTCCATCACCTCTAGCTTCTTTAACTGTTCTGTCTTTGCTGCCCAGGTTTCTGTACCATACAGTAGTACTTGGTCGCACCACTGTCTTGTACCTTACTTTTCAGCTTCTTTGGCATTCTTCTGTCATAGACTACACCAGATACTCTAGGCCAGTTGGCTGCAGACCCTCTGATTCTAGATTTGACCTCTTCATTCAGACTACTCTCCTTCTCAACCACCCCTCCCAGATTCTTAAAGCTGTTTACCTGTTCCACTATCTTCCCTTCTATCTCAGCTAATTCTGATTCCCCAGTTTGTTGTCATCACCACCATCTTACCTGTGCTTAGTTTCATCCTATGTGCCTTCAGATTTGCATTCCATTCTCCTATCCTTTGCTGAAGTTCTAGCTCAGAGTCTATCACCTCCAACCTGTTTGCTAATGTAGTCCATCACCAGTATGAGTAGCAGGGGGCTCAGAGCCAAACCCTGGTTACACCCACTCTGACTGGGAACCCCTCTGTGAGGCCGAACACTGTTTGTACTTCAGTCACTGGGTCCTTGTACATAGCCTACACTAATTCTACCAATGTTTCTGGGACTTAAAACCACTGCAGTACTGCCCAGATCAGCTTTCTTGGGACCTTGTCATATACTTTCTCCAAGTCTAGGAATGCCCAGTTGGACGCTCTCCTCATCTCTAAGCTTCTTCTCAAATATCTGTCTCAATGCAAACATCAGGTCAGTTGGGCTACATTCTGATCTGAATCCAAACTGCTCATCTCCCATCTTACATTCTACTACCATACGTATCCATTTATCAATCACCCTCTCCAGACCTTTCGTGCAATGTGGTAGGAGTTTGATGCCTCTGTACTGCCCACAGTTGTGGATGTCCCCTTTGTTCTTGTACACTGGCATGAGTATGCTTATTCTCCAGTCATCTGGGATACACCTTTCTCTCCACACTATTAGTACCCTCAGGAGGCATTTCTCCCCTATCTCACCCAGCATCTTCATCATATCAGCTGTGACCTCATCTGAGCCTGCTGCTTTCCCTAACTTCATCTTCCTTAGTGCTGTTCTTACTCCTTCTAAGGTGGGCTCCTCCTCTTTTCTCATCGTAGGCTGTTTCTGGGGCGGTACAGCTTCTTTGGGGTTTTCTTCATTCAGAAGCTGCTGGAAATACTCCTTCCATCTACCTTTGATGCCCTCGGAACTGGTGAGCAGGTTGTTGCTGGCATCCCTTATGAAGGGTGTCTGACTATCTTCTTTATCTTTCTGTCTTTGCCTTGCAAACTGATATAGTTTCTTTGTGCCCCTTACTGAGTCACTTTCCAGAAGTTGGTACAGTGCCTCCAATGCCCTATTCTTTGCTATTGCAACTTCTTTTTTAGCTTCTTTGTTAGCCAACCAGTAGTCCATCCTAGCCTGGTCAGTCTTTTTTATCTCCCACTTCTTCCTGCACTCCTCCTTTCTTTTGATGACTTCCTGGACTTCTGCTTTCCACCAGCAGCTTTCCTTATGTACCTTATTTCTATACCTGGCTCGGCCACATATCTTTTCTGTAGTCCTAACACATGCTGTTTATAGGCACTGCTTATTCTTGTTCAACTCCACCTATTTCCTCCTCTTCTTGGGCTGCTAGAGCCCTGAGTAATCCCTTGAACTGCTCTACTTTCTCTCCAATCAACTTCCAGGTGTTCAGCCTGGTCTCTGTTGACCTTAGAGTCTTCTCTGATCATTGCTTGCAGCTGATTGTGGCAACTAGTGGTTTATGCTGTGGGCTGACTGTTTCACTGGGGATGACTTTGCAGTCATGGATTATATCCCAGTGCCTTTTTCTTACTAGGAGAAAGTATACCTGAGTTGCATGTTGGCTACTCTTGTATGTGATCTTGTGACTGTCTCTCTTTCTGAACCATGTATTGGCTACTATCAAGCCATTTACCAGACAGAGGTCTAGAATGGCTACTCCTTTTTTAATCCTGTTGCCCCACCCATGTGGACCCAGGCAGTCCTCATATCCTATTCTGTCCTGATATGTGCATTCAAGTCACCCATTATCAACACCAATTCATGTTGTCCTGCTTTATCTAGTAGGTCTTGCAACTGCTGTCTGAATGCACTCTTTTCCTCACTATCACAACCCTGCTGTGGGGCATAGGCTGAGATTATGAATACTGCCCTATTACTACACCGAAGTCTGATTGCCATGAGTCTGTCATTAATTCTGATGATATCCCTCATTGCCTTCTGAAGCCTCTCTCTTACCACAATTCTTACACCATTTCTAGCCTGTCCCCCACCTGAGTAGCATGGTCTGGATCCCAAGCCAAGTGGCTTTGCTGCACTGCCCTTCCACCTCTTCTCTTGGCTACAGAGGATGTCAAGCCTCCTCCGTATCATCATGTCATCCATTTCCAAGCTGCGTCCTGTGAGTGAACCTACATTAAGCATAGCAATTCTCAATTCATGTTTGTCAGGTTGGTTGGTTTTACATTCAGCTTTCACTCAACACAGCTAACCCAGACTGGGAAACTAGACACCGGCCGGTCAGTAGCTTACTGACCAAGGGCTGCTGGGCTTTATGGTGGGCACACACTGGCCAACAGGGACACATATACCCCTCCCACCATTAGCAAAGGTCCCTGGCTTGGCTCAGAGTAGGCTGGGTCCTCAACCCACTTATCACCAGTAACTACCCATGCCCATTTTTTGGTGACATTAGTCAACATGACTGAATAACCTAGAGCCATATTTTACATCAAGTGACTAGCCCTGCCACAGCGCGCAGTCTGTGATCCATGTTCTCCTATCTTGAGGATAGTGCGCACCACAGTAGATGCCCAAAGTGGTTGGTCTGTACAACTCTTCCCCCTATATGGCACCATGTAGAGTCTGTGCTGCTGCCCACAGCTCCATTCTTTGGTGAGTTTGAGATGGAAACGCTCAGCATGTTTTTCAGACATTGGAGAAACCCCACTGAGAGACAGGGAGAACATGCAAAAACAGGCATTGGTCCGAGGTTAGGACTGAACCTTGTACCTTGTGCATGGGAGGAGAAGACCTTAACCATTAAGCCATCTGGCCTCTTCTGGATATATTGATGGAATTAGACAAAGGTTGCCAGGAATGAGATAGGGTAGTGATATGCTCAATGGTCACTGCGTGGCTATCACTAATGCTCATTTTCCAGCCACTGCAATCAGTGCAGCTTAGTGCAAGTCTTAACTCAGCAGTTGTATGAGAACAACAGTTTAAAAAGGGTTGAAAATGTGAAACTCAGAATTGAAGCAGATCACAGTCTGGGGAAATCCTCCTTCCACTGAAGCACAAAGACTTTGGATTCAGTTAGTTACTCTAAGAAGAAAGATGGAGAGGCAAAGCCATCTGCATAGGATGCTTTGCTCACACAAAAACACATTAACTTACATGCTGCATGTCCTAGAGACTGCTGTCCTCCAAAAATGTTACCAGTCTTCCCCCTCGGGCAGATTCAGATCCCCCATGAGTATTCCCCTCTTTCTCCTAACCACTCCTTTATTCTCTCTTCCAGTCTCTCCTCCTTCCATGCTGTGTCAATTGGATGATATATTATATTAATCTATCATCTCCCCCCTTTCTTCTAGCTTAACTGTCAGGGCGCTTAATGTAGCTTCTAACCCTAGCTGCAGTCTTGCCCCATGCCCGCTTCGGTGTACTATCTTCTCCATGATGCCTTCCATTATGCAGCTTGCACCTGTAGAATATGAACAGTCAAAAAGCATGTGTTCAAGGGAATTGAGTATGTTACAGTTTGTATAAACTGAGATGTACTGAGTATTGTGAACTCTGAACTGTGAGTAATGAAAAAACACTGAACAAACAAGAGCCTGCCTGAAAGCAGGAAACTGTGCCTTTTATGGAAGTGTATCAGACTCTCTCTGTCTGCCTAGAAATATGATGATGTGAATTGTCTTAGGTTTACGGGTAAACCTTTGATTGGTTAATTGCCCTGTATAATGGTCTAATTGGTTCATTTCTCTATTTTTGTATTGTCAGTAATATCACCAGTATATAAGCTTGTTTATTCCTTTGTTCTGGGAGTCTCCCTGTGCTTTCCATGAGGCTCCCGCACGTGTGTACTGTAGTTAATAAAAGCCACTGAAAGAGAGAAAGAACTGTATTTGTCTTCATTCTTAAAGTAATGTACGACTTAACACACCCTACCCTATTTCTCCCTTCTCTGTCATTCCTAGACAAGCTATATCCAACCCAACTCTTGTTTCTGGCTTATGTTTCTGAGATACCAGCAATGTCCACCAGCCTCTCCTGCACTGCTGCTTGCAACTTCTCCACCTGTACTGCTGTCACCTTCTCTTCCCTTCCACCTTAGTTTAAAGGTATAATCATTGAAATGTACATTTCTAACCCAGTAGCCAAGTACCACAGTCCTTTCTGGGCTAAGATGGAGCCTGTCTCATGTTTAGAGCTGATCTCTCTGCCATGTTTTCCCTCACCCTCTTAAAAGATCTAACTTTCTCTTAGCCATTGCTGCAGCCAGATGTTACAGTCCCTGTTTCTCTGTTTCCTCTATGAGCTGTGCTGATACTATAAGACTTTCCAAATGCTACCTTCGGCTCCCTTCTCCTGGCATCCTTCTGCCACCCCTCATACCAGCTTTTTGCCACCTCAGCTGTCTCCTCTAATTACTCAGTCAGGCATACAAGCTCCATTACATGATTACACTTCTCCACTTAGGGATTACTCTGGTCACTCCCTTCCAGGCTTTAATGATTCTAACTACAAAGAACAGTTTTCACTGAAACCTGGTCTCTGGTTTCTAACCTGCCTAGATGCCTGTTCTCCTTTGTGATGAAGTCTACATCCAGCAAAATTATATTCTCGTTCCCTACACAACCTGTCCTTTGTTTCTTGTCCATTTCACTACCATTATTCTCAGTTTCTCCCTTTACTTTATTACTGTTCTATCGCTTTTGTGTATTGTAAGCTCTTCCCCACCCTTTACTTTATTAATGTTCTATCACTTGTGTATTGTAAGCCCTTCCCCGCCCTTTACTTTATTACTGTTCTATCGCTTTTGTGTATTGTAAACCCTCCCCCTTTACTTTATTACTGTTCTATCGCTTGTGTATTGTAAGCCCTTCCCCGCCCTTTACTTTATTACGGTTCTATCGCTTGTGTATTGTAAGCCCTTCCCCACCCTTTACTTTATTACTGTTCTATCGCTTTTGTGTATTGTAAGCCCTTCCCCACCCTTTACTTTATTACAGTTCTATCGCTTGTGTATTGTAAGCCCTTCCCCACCCTTTACTTTATTACTGTTCTATCACTTTTGTGTATTGTAAGCCCTCCCCCCCTTTACTTTATTACTGTTCTATCGCTTGTGTATTGTAAGCCCTTCCCCACCCTTTACTTTATTACTGTTCTATCGCTTTTGTGTATTGTAAGCCCTCCCCCTTTACTTTATCACTGTTCTATCGCTTGTGTATTGTAAGCCCTTCTCCACCCTTTACTTTATTACTGTTCTATCGCTTTTGTGTATTGTAAGCCCTCCCCCTTTACTTTATTACTGTTCTATCGCTTTTGTGTATTGTAAGCCCTTCTCCACCCTTTACTTTATTACAGTTCTATCGCTTGTGTATTGTAAGCCCTTCCCCACCCTTTACTTTATTACTGTTCTATCACTTTTGTGTATTGTAAGTCCTCCCCCCCTTTACTTTATTACTGTTCTATCGCTTGTGTATTGTAAGCCCTTCCCCACCCTTTACTTTATTACTGTTCTATCGCTTGTGTATTGTAAGCCCTTCCCCACCCTTTACTTTATTACTGTTCTATCGCTTGTGTATTGTAAGCCCTTCCCCACCCTTTACTTTATTACTGTTCTATCACTTGTGTATTGTAAGCCCTTCCCCACCCTTTACTTTATTACTGTTCTATCGCTTTTGTGTATTGTAAGCCCTCCCCCTTTACTTTATCACTGTTCTATCGCTTGTGTATTGTAAGCCCTTCTCCACCCTTTACTTTATTACTGTTCTATCGCTTTTGTGTATTGTAAGCCCTCCCCCTTTACTTTATTACTGTTCTATCGCTTTTGTGTATTGTAAGCCCTTCTCCACCCTTTACTTTATTACAGTTCTATCGCTTGTGTATTGTAAGCCCTTCCCCACCCTTTACTTTATTACTGTTCTATCACTTTTGTGTATTGTAAGTCCTCCCCCCCTTTACTTTATTACTGTTCTATCGCTTGTGTATTGTAAGCCCTTCCCCACCCTTTACTTTATTACTGTTCTATCGCTTGTGTATTGTAAGCCCTTCCCCACCCTTTACTTTATTACTGTTCTATCGCTTGTGTATTGTAAGCCCTTCCCCACCCTTTACTTTATTACTGTTCTATCGCTTGTGTATTGTAAGCTTCCCCACCCTTTACTTTATTACTGTTCTATCACTTTTGTGTATTGTAAGCCCTTCCCCACCCTTTACTTTATTACTGTTCTATCGCTTTTGTGTATTGTAAGCCCTCCCCCTTTACTTTATTACTGTTCTATCACTTGTGTATTGTAAGCCCTCCCCCCTTTACTTTATTACTGTTCTATCGCTTTTGTGTATTGTAAGCCCTCCCCCCCTTTACTTTATTACTGTTCTATCGCTTGTGTATTGTAAGCCCTTCCCCACCCTTTACTTTATTACTGTTCTATCGCTTTTGTGTATTGTAAGCCCTCCCCCTTTACTTTATTACTGTTCTATCACTTGTGTATTGTAAGCTCTTCCCCACCCTTTACTTTATTACTGTTCTATCGCTTGTGTATTGTAAGCCCTTCCCCACCCTTTACTTTATTACTGTTCTATCGCTTGTGTATTGTAAGCTTCCCCACCCTTTACTTTATTACTGTTCTATCACTTTTGTGTATTGTAAGCCCTTCCCCACCCTTTACTTTATTACTGTTCTATCGCTTTTGTGTATTGTAAGCCCTCCCCCCTTTACTTTATTACTGTTCTATCGCTTGTGTATTGTAAGCCCTCCCCCCTTTACTTTATTACTGTTCTATCATAGGTTCATAGGTTCATACTAGGCTATCTGCCCTAGGGCATTTATAAGCCTAGCCAGAGTGTGTTTGGCTTTCGCCACCCATTTTAAATTAATTTTGCTATGCCTTTTTTTGAGGTTAGTATACTGTGCCTCTTGTCTAACAGTGACACAGAAGTGATAGCCGGGGTAAACCTATGATCTCCCATCCACTCATCAAGATTCCTCTTGAAGAGAGTCAATGTGGGACTCTGCCTAACCTGGACTGGGATTTTATTCCAGAGTGAAGGGAGCCTCTGGGTTATGAATCTGTCCCGCCAGCATGTCCTATTTATTTCAGTGCTGAGGTTCAAGTCGCTCGAGCGCGTAGCTCGATGGGATTTGGATTTTCTGAGGTGCAGCATGTCCATTAATTCTGGGTTGGACATGGCTTTATACGTCAGGCACCAGGCACAGATCGCCTCTGAGCAGGCGGTATGCCACTGAGTAGAGCTGGAGTTTCTTTAACCGGGCAGCATATGGCATCTGTTTGAGCCCTTTGATCCTCTTGGTGAGGTACTTTTGGGGTCTTTCCAGTTGCTGCAGGTGTCTGGTAAGGTACATCCCAAAAGGGGCATTGTACTCAATTATGGGCCTGATGAAGGATGAGTAAATTGGTACGATGACCTCCCCTGATCTAGATGTGAATCCCTTCATGATTAGGTGGGCTATATAAAATGTTTTTCTAACCACTTTGGCCACGTGGTTGTCAAATGAGAGATTGCTATCAACTTGGGTCCCCAGGTCCCTAATGACTTCTTCTGTACTTAATGGATTACCACCTATGTGGTAATTTGTGGGCACTTTGTTTTTGCCAAAGGGGATGACTATACACTTTTTGGCGTTTAGCTTGAGGCCATGGCTCTGGCACCAGTTGTCTGTTTCTATGAGGCCCTTTTGGAGGATGCTTGTTTCGGCTGGAGAGTTGATTATGGCGCCCAGTTTGCAGTCATCTGTGAACTTGGTCAGCCACAGTCCTTCCGTGTTGGCCTGTACTGCCGAGAAATATACCGAACAAGAGAGGTCCCAGGACTGAGCCTTGTGGGACGCCACTTGTAACTGGTTTGGAGTCTGACATGGCTCCAGCAATTCTAACCATGTGGGTTCTGTCCTTGAGCCAGTTTGCAGCCCATCTAGTGACATAGGGGTTTATATTTAAGCTGGTGAGCTTATCTATAATGCCCGAGTGGGGTATTGTATCGAAGGCTTTTGCGAGGTCCAGGTAGGCTGTGTGGACCACCTTCCCCTCGTCAATGGCCTTGGTGACTGTTTCAAATAAATCGACCAGGTTTAAGAGGCAGGATCTGCCCTTAACAAAGCCAAACTGGGTAGGATCCAGTGTCTGTAGGTCCCCAATATCTTTATTTATGAGGTCCATGATGATCCTTTCCATAGCTTTGCAGACCAAGCTAGTCAGGCTTATGGGGCGATAGTTTCCAGGATCCGTTGAGGCACCACCTTTGTGGAGAGGGACCACTGTTGCTGTACGCCACTCTTTGGGTACATATCCTGTAGTAAGGCTAAGATTCAACAGTAGTTTTATATTTGGGTTTAGCTCTTCTTGGAGTTCATGTAGGACACAGCCCGGGACACCATCTGGTCCCATTGATGCTGTGTTTTTTGCTTTGGAGAGGGCGGCTCTTACCTGAGCATCTGAGATGTCAGGGGGGCAGCACTCTGTTAGGATAGATATTTGCCCTTTTGGTGGGGAGAGGGGGGAGAAGTTTGCACTGAACCTGTCAGCTAGGATGTTGGCAATGTCTGTGGGCTCGGTGTATTTTTTGTCATTTTGGACTAATTCTGAGCATATCTGGGAATTCCCACCCAGGTTCCTAACATAACTAAAGAAAGTCTTGTGATTATCCTTAGTGTCCTGTGCAATTTTTCTCTCGAAGCTGGCCTTAGACGATTTTATGAGTGCCCGTAGTTTTTTGCTAATACTGATCAGAGATGCCTTCCCTTTTTGGGATTTTGCTCTATCATGTAGTAGCTTCCTCCTTCTATTGTATAGTTTATTTATGGCTGGGGTCCACCAGACAGGACGTCTGCCTTTGGAGGATTGGGTCTTGGTTTTATTTGGGATTGCATGATCCATGCATTCCTGAAGGTGTTCATAGAATGCATTTATAAAGGATTCTGCGGTCTGGGACGTATTTTCCACAGGCCCGGGGGCTTTGAAGGATTTCGCCTTGGTTTTGAGGCATGTGAAATTTGCTTTAGAGAAGTTTTTCACTGTGGTTTTCTGGGCAGGGGGTGGGGTCGGGATGTGAATATCCAGTGAGATTAGTTTATGGTCTGATATTACCAGTGAGGGATACACTTCTGGTCTGGAGCATAGTGTCCCCATGTTGGTGATGATCAGGTCCAGTATGTTTTCCCCTCTTGTGGGAGTGGTAACAAGTTGTTCCATAGCATTTGAGTTTATAAATTCTAGGAACCTTTGGGCTAGGGTGTTGGAGCTAGAGTAATGCTCCCAGTCTATGTTTGGGTAGTTGAAGTTGCCCAATATAATGGTGTTTGGAGAAACCTTCATATTTTCCAGTATTCTCAGGAAGGCCAAGTGGGGTTCCTGTGTTTGGGAGGGTGGTCTGTAGCAGGCTATAAACTGGAAGGCAGTTTTACCCACAGTTAGTTGCACATGGATAGTCTCTGATGCTTCGTGCTGTGCCACCAACCTGGAGGTGTGGGTATCTTTGACGAATATTGATACTCCCCCTCCTTTTGTGGTTCGGTCCAAGTTTTGGGGCCGAAAAGCATGGTATGACGTATAACCTGGTAGTGCTGGGGTGCTCTCGGGAGCCTTAAACCAGGTTTCTGTTACTGCTCAGATATCGATGTTCTCCATGCTAAGGAGAGTTTTGAGTGCGTGCATCTTGAGGTTTAGACGTCTGGCATTGAGTAGCATTACTCTTAGTTTCTTATCCCTTGTGATACCTATGGAGGTGGGTTTGTCTTTTGAGCCTTGCCTAAAAAAGGCACTATGGGGGTAGCAAGAGCCTTTGCCAATATCCGAAAGCCCAAGGGTGACAGGTGCAAGCCGTCCCTAGCGAAGCATCGTGGCTTGTCGAGCATGTCATCCCAGGCTGACAGGCATTGGATCCCCTTTGAATGACACCAACACTTAAGCCAATTGTTGAAATTGATCATCTTGTCTTCATATTGTGGCATCATTCTTGGTGAGGGTAAGATGCTACTCAAGGTCAGGGTCATACCGGCCTGGGCTACATGCTCAGAGAGCTCCTCTATGTCTCTTTTCATGTAGTCCAGGGAGGTACGTCTCAGGTCATTCACACCAGCATGGACAATGACTGAGTCATATTTGTACTTGCCTTGGAGTGACCTGAGTGCTTGTGTTATGTGGCGGATCCTAGTGCCCGACAGGCAGCTCACCGTGACCTTCTCCTTGTTCAGCCTGGTGAGCGGGACGTCAGTGTGCCTGACGATAGAGTCACCTATTACAAGTGTATCACGTGTATTGTAAGCCCTTCCCCACCCTTTACTTTATTACTGTTCTATCGCTTGTGTATTGTAAGCCCTTCCCCACCCTTTACTTTATTACTGTTCTATCGCTTGTGTATTGTAAGCCCTCCCCCCTTTACTTTATTACTGTTCTATCGCTTGTGTATTGTAAGCTCTTCCCCGCCCTTTACTTTATTACTGTTCTATCGCTTGTGTATTGTAAGCCCTTCCCCACCCTTTACTTTATTACTGTTCTATCGCTTTTGTGTATTGCAAGCCCTCCCCCCTTTACTTTATTACTGTTCTATCGTTTGTGTATTGTAATCCCTTCCTCGCCCTTTACTTTATTACTGTTCTATCGCTTGTGTATTGTAAGCCCTCCCCCCTTTACTTTATTACTGTTCTATCGCTTTTGTGTATTGTAAGCCCTCCCCCCTTTACTTTATTACTGTTCTATCGCTTTTGTGTATTGTAAGCCCTCCCCCCTTTACTTTATTACTGTTCTATCGCTTGTGTTTTGTAAGCCTTCCCCACCCTTTACTTTATTACTGTTCTATCGCTTTTGTGTATTGTAACCCTTCCCCACCCTTTACTTTATTACTGTTCTATCGCTTTTGTGTATTGTAAGCTCTTCCCCGCCTTTACTTTATTACTGTTCTATCACTTTTGTGTATTGTAAGCCCTCCCCCCTTTACTTTATTACTGTTCTATCACTTGTGTATTGTAAGCTCTTCCCCACCCTTTACTTTATTACTGTTCTATCGCTTGTGTATTGTAAGCCCTCCCCCCTTTACTTTATTACTGTTCTATCGCTTTTGTGTATTGTAAGCCCTCCCCCCTTTACTTTATTACTGTTCTATCGCTTTTGTGTATTGTAAGCCCTCCCCCCTTTACTTTATTACTGTTCTATCGCTTGTGTATTGTAAGCCCTCCCCCCTTTACTTTATTACTGTTCTATCGCTTGTGTATTGTAAGCCCTCCCCCCTTTACTTTATTACTGTTCTATCGCTTGTGTATTGTAAGCTCTTCCCCGCCTTTACTTTATTACTGTTCTATCACTTTTGTGTATTGTAAGCCCTCCCCCCTTTACTTTATTACTGTTCTATCGCTTGTGTATTGTAAGCCCTTCCTCGCCCTTTACTTTATTACTGTTCTATCGCTTGTGTATTGTAAGCCCTCCCCCCTTTACTTTATTACTGTTCTATCGCTTTTGTGTATTGTAAGCCCTCCCCCCTTTACTTTATTACTGTTCTATCGCTTGTGTATTGTATGCTCTTCCCCGCCCTTTACTTTATTACTGTTCTATCACTTTTGTGTATTGTAAGCCCTTCCCCACCCTTTACTTTATTCCTGTTCTATTGTAAGCCCTTCCCCACCCTTTACTTTATTACTGTTCTATCGCTTGTGTATTGTAAGCTCTTCCCCACCCTTTACTTTATTACTGTTCTATCGCTTGTGTATTGTAAGCTTCCCCGCCCTTTACTTTATTACTGTTCTATCGCTTGTGTATTGTAAGCTTCCCCGCCCTTTACTTTATTACTGTTCTATCGCTTGTGTATTGTAAGCTTCCCCGCCCTTTACTTTATTACTGTTCTATCGCTTTTGTGTATTGTAACCCTTCCCCGCCCTTTACTTTATTACTGTTCTATCGCTTTTGTGTATTGTAAGCTCTTCCCTGCCTTTACTTTATTACTGTTCTATCACTTTTGTGTATTGTAAGCCCTCCCCCCTTTACTTTATTACTGTTCTATCGCTTGTGTATTGTAAGCTCTTCCCCGCCCTTTACTTTATTACTGTTCTATCGCTTGTGTATTGTAAGCCCTCCCCCTTTACTTTATTACTGTTCTATCGCTTGTGTATTGTAAGCCCTCCCCCTTTACTTTATTACTGTTCTATCTCGTGTATTGTAAGCTCTTCCCCGCCCTTTACTTTATTACTGTTCTATCACTTTTGTGTATTGTAAGCTCTTCCTCGCCCTTTACTTTATTACTGTTCTATCGCTTGTGTATTGTAAGCTCCTCCCCGCCCTTAACTTTATTACTGTTCTATCGCTTTTGTGTATTGTAAGCCCTTCCCCACCCTTTACTTTATTACTGTTCTATCGCTTTTGTCCTCTCTCTTTCCCATCTGGCTGCTTGACCCTCCCAGCGCACTTCCATCTGGTCATCTGGTTCACCTGGCAGTGTTGGTTTGTGTCTGACCAACTCTGGTTCTGTTTCTCCATTGTCACAAGTTTTTGCATCTATCCTCCCACCCTGGGTTTCTCATCCTTGTCCTACCTTTTAAGGTTGCACCTCACACTTTCTTTCTTCACTTTACACAGGGTCACCCTTTTGGCCTGAAATCCTCCAACAATGTCTTACCTCGTCACATGTTTATTTTACTTATTTACTATTTTATTTCCATTTGTTCACCAGGAAAGTCCACAAACAAGCCCCTTTTCAGCAGAAGCCCAGGGAGAAAAGCTCCATGAGAAATAATAACAGTAGTATGTATACAACATACAGGGTACTCAAACAATTAGCAGCATAACATACAAAGTCCCACAAGAACTATTTACAATAGTACTTAAATAAACAGAATGCTCAAGTGACATTAGCAGCATTACATACAAAGTGACAATGAATAAAGCAGACAATCATGAAACAAGTTTATTTTGCAGCAACATAATCCTCACTGGGTGCAGTTAAGTATATTTTAACATCTGTTTACTGGGACAGAGCCCATTTTCAGCGGGGGCCCAGGGAGAAACGCTCCAGATGCATGTCTTAGGAATGTGGGAGGAAACCCAAGTGAATGCAGGGAGGACCAGGCAGACTCCACAAAGAAGGCACCCCAGCAGAGAACCGAACCGGAGAACCTCTTGCTGTAAGGCGATAATGCTAACTGCTGCACCATTGCCTGGCCCAGTAGTAGCACATTCGGTCAGATATAATTATATGCAGTTTATCATAAGAGTAGAAGACAGAAAAGGAGAGAGAAGAGAAAGTTGCTGACATGTATGTGTACATAGGAGAGGTAGCTTAGCAATACTTTTGCCTGTGTAATAGCAGAGGCATAGCAGGGGGAATTGAGTTCCAGGATTCTGAGATGCAGGTGGAGTAAAGAGCATTTCCTGCTTTGCAGTGAGCTTTGTGAATTGTGAGATGTTTGTCAGTAGGGTGGATAGCTTTATTGGTGGAGTGGAGTTGCACTACAGTGCTTACACTGGGGCATTTGTTGGGGTGAAAGATCAATCTGTGTGCAAACTGATGGTAAGAGTAGGTGAGGAGATGAGATATGCCAAGCCAGTTCAAGTGGCTGTGGGTAGTACAGTGATGTGTAGAGTATGGCTTGTCGGAAACAAATTCAGCTATTTTATTATAGCCCTACTTTAGTTGTCAGGGTGAACTGGAGGTTGGTAAAAATACGAGACATATACAGCAGTGTAGGTAGCAGGAAGGTGGATGCTCATGTTATCTGGCTGCTTCCAGTCAGACATTGTTATTATCTATACAGCTAACCTAACTTCTGCTATGTTTTTTGACTGCTTGTTGGATATGGAGGATAAATGATATGATGTTATCCCCTAGTAATTTAGGACTGGATACTACCTCGGTGTGTTATTTGCAGAGGTGATCTCAAAGCTAGCTTTGCATTTGGTATAAGACTTAGAAGTGAAAAAGAGTTTTGTCCTTTTGGGGTTTAGTAAGTATGCTAGACAGTTTTCTATGGAGGGGAATGAATCCTGGGTGACCTATTGGAGAAGAATGGGATTTTGGGGAGAGCGGATAAGGGTTGCATCATCACTGGGTATTGAGGCAGTGTATAAATTATTGATAAATATTCAACAGTAGATGTCCTAGTACGGTTCCATGGGGAACCCCAGGAGAGACTGGTAGAAAGGTAGACTGACATTTAACAGCTTGAGATCTGTTGGATTTAGCTGTGGAACCAAGAGAGAATGGAAAAGAAGAGATCAAGGCAGCCCAGCTGATGAGCAGTTTATTATGACAGACGGTGTCAAAGGCTTTAGACAGGGCCAAGAGGATAGATACTACACTGCCTGTATTGTGGCCATGATTAATGCTTTTTGAGAAGTCTATTAGTGCAGTAGCGGTATGTGGTTTGGTCTAAAGCCATGCTGAGTCAAGGAATATGGTTGAGGAGCTGCAAATGGATGCATTATTTTATGACTTTTGATGGGCAGGTGAACATGGCTATGGGTCTACAGTTTGAGTGATCGGTTGTGTTTGCCCTTTGTGCAGGGGTAGGATTAATGATTTTAAGATCTTATTCTCTTGCCTTTCTCCACCCTAACTTTTACCACCCCATACCGTCTGGCAGGTCTCTTGTTGCCTCCTCTTCTACAGTCTCATTTCATTAGCTCCCATGTTCTAATATGAATTGCCCCATTCTCTTGCAGACTCCCATGTTCTAATATGAACTGCCCAATTCTCTTGTTGATTCCAGGATAAACAGCTCATATCCTGAGCACCCTCACAAATCTCAACCCCGTTCTCATGTCCCAATCCTAGATCCCCAATTTTTTTTATATTATTTTTCAGGACTGTTTCTTTTTTTATTGCATATAACTTGTATCCCTTCTGCTAACCACTTACAGTCAGTCACAACTGGCACTGGTTTATAAGCCATCAAAGGTCTAACCAGACAGTGAGCAGAGCACTCCATCAGCTGTCTGTACCATTTTTCAGTTTTATGAAAACCTCAAAGGACACTTGATCTGGAGATTCTTCCAGAGCAAAATAATGGGCCTCATGTCATGAAAAACAGACAAAATTACAGCCTCCTGAACTACAGTGAGTTTTCAGAACTTCCATCTGTGCTGGGGCTTCAGTTTTTAACCTCCGTTACCAACTCAGGATTTTTTTTCATCTATTGTGAAAGGCTGTTTTTCCCTACGATAAGGATTTCTAGAGCATTTCTTCTTAAGAACCAGAAACATAATGGAATTTTTGCAAGAGTTTTGTTTTTCTGTCTACTTGTTCTGCTGTCATCTTTTTTGTTCTATTTCTGATTCAAGTACTTAGCTTATATGTTCTATAACTTATTAAACACCACTGCATGAAGATGTGCTTGTAAAGGCATTTAACCTTCTTGTTTTAGCAGCCTTACTAAATCTGGCACAGTCCTTGTGATTAAAAGTAACCCATGCCACTCACTGGAGAAATACAACGGATATAATCTTTACAGAGAAAGTGGTCAGGACTTCAACTTTTGCCAAACCTTGTACTAAACACTAACTGGAGATAAAATAGAGCAACAATGAAAGAAAAAAATATTGTAATGATAAATAAAAAAAACTAAAACATGATGATGCAGTTAAGAATTGTATCTTAAAAGGGAAAACAATACAGTAAAGCATAAATAAATAAAAAAACACTGCGAACACTGAGAAATAGAAACCGAGCATCACCAGTGATGAAAAACAAGCACACGTTATTTGCAGGCAAGGTAAAATTGCTATGTTAAAAAAAAAACCACAGCAAGCATTGGGAACACCCTTAGCTGGCCAGGTAGCACAGTACAAAGGTAAGAACCATGACAGCCAAAAGTCTGAGTCTCAGAGTCTTTGAGCAGAAAGAAAGCGCAGCTAGCTAACAGCCTCTTGAAGAATGAGTGCAGGGGCCAAATTAGGCATAATCAGGTCAGATCACTTAGTTGAGAAGTTGCACCAGCCATGTAGGGTTAAAAAAAAGAAAGAAAAGTCAGTAGCACAGTGTCAGTGGTGCAACAGACAGCACACTTGCTTTTGGTACTGGAATACAAGAAGGCTGTGGGTTCTATTCCCACACCACGTGACTGTAGTGTTAATACTATAATGCAGCGTTAAGGGGGGGCTGCTGCAATACTAAAAGGGATGTCCTTCAGATGAGAAATTAAACCAAGGTCCCATCTGTTTGAGTTGGTGGTAGAGGACATTTCGCCAAAGCACTGGCCAAATTTCCTCTAGTAACAGAAATACTACATTGGGTCTCCCTTGAAAAAAGGCCACTAGTCAAGATTTACCTCGAGAGAAAATTTCTTGGCAGCCATGAATCGAACACAAAATATATTCATTACAAACGGCAACCTGATCATAATCCACTATAGTCTTAGCAGACTGCTACTGTTTTTATTTACAAAATGTATTTTCTTATTTAGTAGAGCAATGTACTTCGGCCTACTAATAGTTCTGACTGTATTTTGCTAGAGTCCATTTATTGTTACATCCTAGCTGACCATGCCATACATCTCTCACAAAATATTCAACACAGATAATTAATTTTTTATCATCCCTGTGGCTATCTCACAGTTAAAAATGTAACTCAGCAGTACATAAATATTTACTCCAAATCTTTTAAGGTAACAAAAAGCTAAACTTAAAGGGAAATTAAAATGCACTTCCACTTTTTTAAGTTGTAGTTCTTCATAATTCTGAAAGCCTGTTTTTTAAAAGTGTTTTTTGTATGAGGGCTGTTGTCCTGTACTCCATCTTGTGTGGGTGTCCCTCCACACCCTCTGACTTCATATATAATAATTCTCATGCTGCTGTACATCAGGGTAAGGGGTAAAACACACTAAAAAATCATGTTTCAAAATTATGAGTTCTTATCTTCACAAAGGGGTTCCTATCATATCTCAGTTTCAGATAACACCCCACAAAAGCAAGGAAAAGTATACTATATTTACGTAAACATTTAAAGTTATCCAGGTCTTGTTACCTCTTATTAAACATTCATTTACAGATTAATATTTGATCTGTCATCCTCCTTAAATACCCCATTCTCACAGGCAATTAACTTTTGCTCTTTCTTAAATCAGTCAAGTTGTAAAATTGCAGTGTTGTTTTCAAATACAAAAACCGTTAACATATAAAACTCTAGCTCAAAAGCAGTTGCAAAACATTGATTACAAGTGCCCGAGGTCATCACCTGAAATCTCATACTCGAGTCACTGATGTTATGTACAGACATTCATTTAACTGCATTCTATTTCAGTTCAGTACACACACACTTTCCTTCTAGCTTCAAATTTTAAAATATATTCTGTTCCCTAGAGGTCGCCTAACAGATTTTACAATTCTGTTCACAAGAGAGGAAGGTTAAGACAAAACCAGCTACCTGGTGTAAGTATCAATGACATGGAGACAAAGACCACAAATATCTACATGGTGTAAGTATCCATGACATGGAGACAAAGACCACAGGTATCTACATGGTGCAAGTATCCATGACATGGAAACAAACACCACAAATATCTACATGGTGTAAGTATCCATGACATGGGGACAAAGACCACAAGTATCTACATGGTGTAAGTATCCACGACATGTAGACAAAGACCACAAGTATCTACATGGTGCAAGTATCCATGACATGGAGACAAAGACCACAAGTATCTACATGGTGTAAGTATGTACATGGTGTAAGTATCCATAACATGGAGACAAAGACCACAAATATCTACATGGTGTAAGTATGCACAACATGGAGACAAAGACCACAAATATCTACATGGTGTAAGTATCCATGACATGGAGACAAAGACCACAAGTATCTACATGGTATAAGTATCTATAACATGGAGACAAAGACCACAAATATCTACATGGTGTAAGTACGCACAACATGGGGACAAAGACCACAAATATCTACATGGTGTATGTATGCACAACATGGAGACAAAGACCACAAATATCTACATAGTGTAAGTATCCATGACATGGAGACAAGACCACAAGTATCTACATGGTGTAAGTATGCACAACATGGAGACAAAGACCACAAACATCTACATGGTGTAAGTATCCATGACATGGAGACAAAGACCACAAGTATCTACATGGTGTGAGTATCCATGACATGGAGACAAAGACCACAAATATCTACATGGTGTAAGTATCCATGACATGGGGACAAAGACCACAAGTATCTACATGGTGTAAGTTTCCACGACATGGAGACAAAGACCACAAGTATCTACATGGTGTACGTATCCACAACATGGAGACAAAGACCACAAATGTCTACATGGTGTAAGTATCCATGACATGGAGACAAAGACCACAAGTCTCTACATGGTGTAAGTATCCACAACATGGAGACAAAGACCACAAACATCTACATGGTGTAAGTATCCATGACACGGGGATAAAGACCACAAGTATGTACATGGTGTAAGTATCCACAACATGGAGACAAAGACCACAAATATCTACATGGTGTAAGTATCCATGACATAGAGACAAAGACCACAAATATCTACATGGTTAAGTATGCACAACATGGAGACAAATACCACAAATATCTACATGGTGTAAGTATGCACAACATGGAGACAAAGACCACAAATATCTACATGGTGCAAGTATCCATGACATGGAGACAAGACCACAAGTATCTACATGGTGTAAGTATCCATGACATGGAGACAAGACCACAAGTATCTACATGGTGTACGTATCCATGACATGGAGACAAAGACCACACTTATTCTTCACTACCAAGTACTGAGGCAGGAACCAGCAGTAACGTCATTATGTTTAACAGCAGACATACTTCAGGATAATTACAGCCTCAATATAAGACTCCAAAGCTCTCTAAAAGGTTGCCGTTATTTATTTTATCTTCATTTGTTTACTGGGTTGGTCTGGCTAAGCCAAAAAGTCCCTTTTCAGTGTGGGCCCAGAGAGAAAAATTCCACTCAGTACAGAGAAGAGAGTAATGAAACATTGTTAAAGACATCACTCAACAAAAATATCAAAAGAAATGCGTAATCATTCATTGCAAAGCACTCAGAATATATATCTGGGTAATTATAAGGCATTAAGTGCATACTAAGCAGAAGGCAATGGGAAATAGTTGAGAGAGATTAAAATGTACAACAATAACTTGGGAAATATATGGATACTGAATGCAGTATACATTTATTGACAAGTCAATATTTTCTTTTTGCAAACAGCATTAAAAGCAAAAGAAAGACAATCAGGTGAGGCTAATGACCAGCAGAAATGAGTCTGTAATTGCCATCAAGATGCTGTCATTTAAATGGAATATATATATAAAAATCTGTGACTGCACAGTTGCTTATTTACAGTTTCTCCAACATCTGTTGACTTGAGGGTAAGCTCTACAAACCCTAGCCTTTCACATACTGAGAATAACCTAAATCTAACATTCTAGATATATGAATTCTACCCATGCACATGCTAAAATGCTCAGCCCCATGGACATGTTTACATTCTTTTACAGTCAACGTGTTAAATCCTGTCCTAACCTGCCTTTCCAGTTTTGTTTCAGTTTCTGTGTAGTAGAGAACAGGGCAGGTCTTTACCACAGTACCTGTAGTACTACCCAAGTAAAGGTCTTTACCGCTGTGCATGCAGTACCACCCAAATAAAGGTCTTTACCACAGTACCTGTAGTACCACTCAAGTAAAGGTCTTTACCTCTATACATGCAGTGGCACCCAAGAAAAGGTCTGTACAACTGTACCTGCAGTACCACCCCAGTAAAGGTCTGAACTGCTATACTTAAAGTACTGCCAAGTAAAGGTCTGTACCACTGTATATGTGGTATCTACCATGTAAAGGTCTGAACCACTGTACTTACAGCACTGCCCAAGTAAAGGTCTGTACCACTGTACATGCAGTATCAACCAAGTAAAGGTCTGAACCGCTGTACTTACAGTACTGCCAAGTAAAGGTCTGGACCATTGTATGTGCAGTATCAACTAAGTAAATGTCTGAACCGCTGTACTTACAGCACTGCCCAAGTAAAGGTCTGTACCACTGTACATGCAGTATCAAAGGTCTGAACCGCTGTACTTATAGTACTGCCAAGTAAAGGTCTGGACCATTGTATGTGCAGTATCAACCAATTAAAGGTCTGAACTGCTGTACTTACAGCACTGCACAAATAAAGGTCTGTACCATTGTACATGCAGTATCAACCAAGCAAAGGTCTGAACTGCTGTACATACAGTACTGCAAGTGAAGGTCTATACAACTGTACCTGCAGTACCAACCAAGTAAAGGTCTGAACCACTGTACTTACAGTACTGCCAAGTAAAGGTCTGGACCATTGTACGTGCAGTATCAAGCAAGTAAAGGTCTGAACTGCTGTACTTACAGTACTGCCTAAGTAAAGGTCTGTACCACTGTATATGCAGTAATGTCCAAACAAAGGTCTTGACCACTGTACATCCAATAACGCCTAAGTAAACGTCTTTAGCATTGTACATGTAATACCACCCAAGTTAAGGTCTTTAGCACTGGACATGCAATACTGCCAAGTAAAGGTCTTTACCACCGTATATGCAGTAATGCCCAAGTAAATCCATGGGCCAGTTTTCCACCCGTAATATAAGACAGAACAGTTTGCATTTTGTCCTGAAAACCTGTTGCCACTAAAGGACACTGCTGTCCATTGTAAAGGCAAATCAATATTTCTACTGGCTGAAACTCTCAATTATTTCCTGATAACTATCAAGTAAAGAAGGAAAGATGACAGAACAACGAAATCTCACAAAAACAAAATGGTGTACAAGGCAACCAAAACTCATAAAACAAGAAAAACACCTTCCTGCCAGACAGACCAGTGGTGCAAAAAAACGAACTTGTAGTTTTCAAGAAATCTGTTTAATCCAACAATAGTCCAAAAAATCAGTTTAATCCAACAATAGTCAAGCGCTTTCGTCCAGCACACACTGGACTTCTTCAGAACCAATAAAACAATTAAAAAAACAGACATTTAAATACAATTCAGCAGCCAATAGAAAAAATGCATTTAAATACAAGTAATTAGCTATTAAAATAACCCTTTATAATAATTACTATATAAAAACATATATATATATATATATATATATATTTTAAAAAAAACTCAATATAAATAACTTACAAAACAAGAGCTCTATGTTTTAAAAAAGGCATAACTGAAACATATTCATTGATCCCAGGGGAATGGGTGGCATTCAACCTTAGTTGCCATTTCATGTATGTTCTCTCAAGTGTGTTTGCCCAATCCCCCCCCCCCCCCCGGATTCATCTCAACTATTTCTAAAATCCCAAATAAGAAATGTGTACAGTCCCCATTACTATCAAATGCTTAAAAAGGGCATTGTTAATATTTTTCTGTCTAATAGCATAAACATGCTCATAAATTCTCCTATGGAGAGTTCTTTCCATTTTCCCTATATAAAAATTAAAACATTTTTGACAAACTGCTATGTAAACCAAACCCTTCATTCCACAATTACCTACTATTGTCCTCACCTTAGTACCGAATTCACCAATGTGTAATAATGCACTTACAATAATTGCAATGACCACAGCATTTTGTACCCTTATCCAACACACCTTTAAACATAACTGGGCGTTCAAACAAAAATTTCAAGTATGCACATGTTCTAAAAACAAAACTGGGGTTAGTACCCATAACTACCTGAAGCTCCTTATTTGCCCTAAATAAAATCCAATTTTTACTCAAAATCTCCTTAACTTTTTTACTGTAACACCCATAAGTCAGGCTCATACTGTTTTCATACCCTTTTTGCATTGTTTCCTCCTTTTTAGTGTCAGTGGTGTTTCCTAATAAAGGGGTGTACCTCAAACCCCAATTGTCTTTCACTAAATTATACATTTCAAGAACCATTTTTTCAGGATAACCTCTATCATAAAAAAAAAAAACTTTCAAAACATCCATCTCCCTAATGACACTATTAAAGGAAGAACACATTCTAGCCAATCTAATGAACTGGCCTTTAACAATACTTTTTTCATATAAAATGGGTGACTACTACTATATTCCAAATAATCATTGGAGAATGTAGGTTTTCTATACAAAGTGGACGAAAATTATTTCAAAATAGTGTCTTTATTGACCGACACATCTAAATAACTAATTGTCTTATTATTATGTGAGGAGGTGAACTTAAAATAATCACAAATATTACTTATATAATCACAGAAATGTTCACCTATCCCATTTTCCTTCCACATAATAAAAATATCATCCAAAAACCTTAAATACCTACTTCATTTACTTTGGAAATCAGTACAAAACACGTTATTTTTCTCCCAACTAAACATAACTAAATTGGCAAATAAAGGAGCACAACTTGAACCCATGGCAACCCCTACATTCTGTTTAAAATATTCCCCTTCAAAACAAAAATAATTATTTTTCAAAATAGTATCCATAGCGAACATAACAAAATTCAAAAGGGTATTATTCAAAGAAGTTTTCTCACACAAGGCCTCATAAAATAATTCTAACCCAATTTCATGTGGTATAGACGTGTAAAGGTCACAAACATCAATAGTAGTAAAGGAACAACCATCATCATATAAATCTTTTTTAAATCGTGTAAGAAAATCCCCCAAATCTTTTAAAATATAATCAATAGGCAACAAAGCATCCCTCACCAACTATCCACAAATATGCCTAATGAATAAGTCATACTATATTGGGATGGAATAATAAGCCTGTAAGGGGGGTCAAAAATGTCCTTATGTATCTTTGGAATACCAAAGGCTAATGGTATAACTGGACATTTATTAATCAAAAAATTGAAAATGACTTCATTAATACTTCCCTGAAATAAACTGTCTTCTAACATAAGGCTAATCTTTTTTTGTGCTATGCTGATTTCATTTTTAGAGGCAACCACATATTTCTCCTCATCATGAACATAGCAGAAATCCGACAGTCATAATCAATTTTATTGACTAAAACAACACCCCCCCCCCTTTATCAGGCTTCATAAATCTAATAACAGGATTACCCCTGATGCTTTCCAAAATTTTACTTTCTTCAGGAGATAAATTATACTCATCCCTCTTACTTGTAGAATATAACTTAAAAATTTCCTGTGTGCACACTTCTTCATAGGATGCTATGGCAGGGTGTAACGGGGATTGTAACAACTCTTTTTCTTAAACGTAGAAGTTGAGGGAGCCCATAAATTGTTAGTGTTTTTATCTGTGTTCCTGAAAATATATTTCAAGTTCAATTTTCTTGTATAACTCCTCAATTCTAAAAGGGTTTGAGACACGTCCTCCTTTCTAACTGGAATAAACTTCATTCCCTTCTTTAAAAGTGAAAATGCTCGTGTTTAATACTCTCATTATTATAATTATAAATATTAAACCCTCCACTACCTAAAAGTCTGCCTTCACATCCAACAGTTATACTCACAGAACCAATATTATTTAATTGCTGTAGCTCTCCCTCCTCCTACCCTGCCCTCGGGAGGTTTGTTCTCTCCCCCTTCCCTCCTGCAGTCCTAAAAAATTCTGATTATAATTATAATCATTGCCTTTGTTAATAAGCCTTTCTGACCTCCTTAATGGTGGGTATTCTTCTTCATAGGTATCATGTTCACGTTCTACATAATTATTATCTGCATTGTTCCCTGTGTTGTTAAAATTCCTTCCTTGATCTCGTGAACCTTGTACATCGCTATTGTAGGTTAAATACGATTTAGGGAAAGGGTAGGCCATCCTCTCCTTGTACTCGGTCTCATCTCTAAATAATTTGTTCCTCTTCCTCTTCATATTCATATCAGTTTGCTTTTTTACATTATCAAAAATACCCTCATACCACCCATTATATTCATTAAATTGAACATCATTGATAATTTCGTTGTTCAGCTTATCCACATCTATTAACAATTTGTTTAGCATTAATTTTTATAATGAACTCCATGAGTTCAAATCCATGTCTATCAAACATCTCAATCAAATTATCACATTCAACATAATTTTTTAACAAACCGTTAGGAAATTTAAACATAAGAAGCCCTTTTGGCACTCGCTTTTTGCACAGAGACTCCTTCAAATAAGCATTGTTGCATTGAAGGTTACGCACCTTTAACATCATGGATTCAAAGTCCTTAAGTCCATTCTTGAAATTCCCTCTATTAACATATGAATTATGTCCAGTAAACAAAAAATTATCCATATTCAACCAATCTCTCAGATTACGTACATCATTAGTTTCACCTACAGTTTGTCTCTCTTGCCCACATGGTATCTCCGCCTGGGTCATTGAAGCCAAACCGGAATTTAAAAATCCCGGAAACGAACAATCACATGTGTTTTTAATGCCTGGTTCCCTGTTGCTATAGGAACTCGTTTTAGAACCAGGAACAGTATTAGATTTCAAACTATCCATAGTCTCCTGTAGTTGAGAAACCTTTTGGGACAAAACCAAAATAAGTTGTGTGAGGTTTCCACTATTCAGTGCTGAATCCTCAATGTTAACTGGCATCTGTAATGAATGGTCCTCAGGCATTACGCTCAGCATCCCCTCCATATATACCAAGAGCACCTTCGATTAAGGACTGAAACTGCACCACCAACCAGTCCTGGCAACACCGCAACCAAAACTCACAAAAACAAAACGGTGTACAAGGCAACCAAAACTCATAAAACAAGAAAAACACCTTCCTGCCAGACAGACCAGCGGTACAAAAAAACAAACGTAGTTTCCAAGAAATCTGTTTAATCCAACAATAGTCCAAGAAATTAGTTTAATCCAACAATAGTCAAGCGCTGTCATCCAGCACACGCTGGACTTCTTCAGAACCAATAAAACAATTTAAAAAAACAGCCATTTAAATACAATTCAGCAACCAATAGAAAAAAAAACATTTAAATACAAGTAATTAGCTATTAAAACAACCCTTTATAATTACTATATAAAAACATGTATATATATTTTTTAAAAAAATTCAATATAAATAACTTACAAAACAAGAACTCTATGTTTTAAAAAAAGGCATAATTGAAACATGTTCATTGATCCCAGGGGAATGGGTGGCGTTTAACCTTAGTTGCCATTTCATTTCTGTTCTGTCAAATGTGTTTGCCCAATCCCCCCCCCCCCTTGGATTCATCTTAACTATTTCTAAAATACCAAATAATGTGTACAGTCCCCAATACTATCCAAATGCTTAAAAAGAACGAAACCTGCACATAAGGCTACTGAGCACCAAATATGCAAACTGCTCCCAAGATTGTCAGTCGATGACAATGATTTTCTTTTAGGGACCAGGAGCACAGATTTTTCAGGTTATGAAATGTGCTTATTAAACTTGATGATGATGATGATGATCCCGTAAGCATAATACACAAGATATCCATCACATATAGTGGGTTAGAAGCAGAACCTAAAGCAGCCGATTCATCTTTAAAGAAAGGTCTCTTCATGGCTTTGTCCATATCTGCAGTATGACCACCTTATTATTTCCTTCTATCTAGCCAAGACCTAGAAGGACAAGTAGCCAAGACGCTTTCCCTTCTCTTAGCCAAGGTCTTGTCCACAGCTTGCATGTGGGTGGATACGGCCAAAGGAAAGTAGAAGGCCTCACATACAAAACTACAGCTGTTTGAAACACAAACTTTACAGCTGTCAAGTACAAGTTCAGCAGTAAATTCAACAGCACAGACTGTGTAAAAAATAGATGTCCTGTGATATGTTTTAAAGCTGACAAATTAAATTATACTGAAGTTATAAGTGTCATATTTGAATCTGTGTACCTATTTGGTACATGCTATAAAAAAATGTATTACAGCCTCTCTTGGCAGACACAAATCCATGTACGCATATGCACACACAAATGGATGCATGCACACTGACAAATGCATCTAAAAATGTAGTTAAAGCGCAGGAAGGGGTATGTGTCAATGGGAACAACTTAAATTCATATGGCACTGGAAGAGGTATGTGTGAATGGGAACAAGTAAATTCATATGAAACTGGATGTGTGAACAGGGAAAAATATAAATTCATATGGCACAAGACGGGGTATGTGTGCATGGGAACAACAAATTTATATGGCACAGGAAGAGGTGTGTGAATGGGAACAACGTAAATTCATATGGCACTGGAAGGGGTATGTGTGAATAGGAACAATGCAAATTCGTATGGCACAGCAAGGGGTACGTGTGAATGGGAACAAAGTAAATTCATATGGCACTGGAAGGGGTACGTGTGACTGGGAACAAAGTAAATTCATATGGCACTGGAAGGATTATATGTGAATGGGAACAACATAAAGTCACAAGTAATCTGCTTCTCCAATCCACACCATCACCTTACCCTTCTTTTTTCATAAAATTTTTCTTTAGACTCATTTTGCACAGAATTCCTCAGAAAAAGCTATGATTAATTCTGAAAACATCACCGTAATTACATACATTTCAACCCTGAGTACACTTCTTCTACTTTCAGTGATGGACCCAGTCCTGAATATCAGATCCATCCATCTATAACTGCTTTTTTTCCATTTTTTTCCATGGGGTCAGGGTGTCACTTCAATACTGACAATCATCCAAAGCCATGGTTTACACCGCCAGGTGGCTAGCCTGCCACAGCTGTTCTTCCACACTACATGGCGAATTTAGAATATCCAATCCACCTATTACACGTCTTTGGAATGTGGGAGGAAACCGGAACACCCAGATAAACCCACACAAACACAGGGATACATGCAGACTCTGCACAGAAGTCATACCAGGTACGAATCAAGCCAGGGAACCTTTTGCTGTGAAGCAAAAACAAATACCATTTCAATAATCTAACATCCTAGTGACAATTGGTGCTTTACATTTTGCAGCACTTTATGAGTAATGACAAAGTTCAGTACACCAAGAAATGATTCCACTCTGGGCACGTTAAGTTATTGGGAAAATGGAAACAACACGCACTTCAGTAAAATGATATCAAAATGTTTAGCTACCAACTCAGAAAGGAAAGTTGTCCAACTGGCTGATGGTAATTACTAACAAACAACTGATGGGATCAGAAATAAAAAAAAAAAAAAAAAAAAGCAAAATGCAATATTTGGAGGAAAGAATTTCAGCATTCCTGGGAAAGGAGTTGAACATTCATAAGAGTGCACACTGGTTAAGAAGGAAGGGTAGAATACAATTATCCAAGAGTTATAAAACAGCAATAAGTCTAGCAACAATGAGGAAGGTAATTCCTTCATGTATAAAATGCAAGAGAAAGCAGGAAGTAAAACACTGGAATAAATGCTCTGCAAATGAGAAACGGACAGCTGCTTACTCAAACATACTGATCGCCAAAATGAGTCTGACAAAAAAAAAAACAGAAATAAAAATGTATGGATGTAATGGTTAAACAGCATATACAAAAATGTTTATGGTATACTGACGTTCACCCAAGTGACATTTCCTGTGAAGCGGCTATAACTCACATGTAAATCAATTCCTTAAGGAACAGTTAGGAGCAGTAACAGTTCCAAGTCCCATGTGGTATAATGTAATAACAGGCATCTCCATAATCCATTTCAGAGACAGACCTTATAAATAATATTAAATATGATGACTCATTAACAGCTCCTGTGGCTGTAAAATGATACTAAATTGAACTGAGAAACATGTTCATAACTGTTTGCTTTTGTAGTTTTTACCCCATTTTCTTAAAAAAAAAAAAAAAAAACAGTTTTGAAGTAAAATGAACAATTACCTAGCTTGAGGCAAGCCATAGCTGGTTCCAACTCCAACTCGGGGTAGGCTGTATACAACTTTCTTTACTGTGGCCTGGTCGGGGAAATTAAACATGACTGAAGCTGTAAGAGAAAACATCTTACCATCAGAAATCACACATCTTGCTAGAGGATTTCCACAAAACAGCTCATAATATGGCATTCGTGATTGTCATGTAGGTTAAAAAACATACATTTAAGATTGCTGTGTTCAGAATTAAGCTATCATTCATAAATGTTACACTGTGCAATTCTTAGTGCTTGGTCATGTTAGGACATATCACTGTCATTTCAGAAATTTCTCTGTTTATCTCAAATATATGATAAAAAGTAGACACACTAAACTGAAAGTGGCCCATTTCCAGCAAAAAAAATGAGATTGCAGTAAGGATAATCCCCTGGATATGATCACTTTGTAATACATAGCTACACATCAGAGAGCTTTACTAAAGTGCAAAGTTGTTCAAATAAAATTACAAAACAATTACCTCCCATATTTATAGAGCAATGCGGTCTAATAATAAACTTTCTTTGCAGCTGTACAGTCAACAGTCACACAAGCTATTAACCTATAGAAACTGAATGGCATCCATAGGTTCATAGGTTCATAGGTTAGTACTAAGCTAACTGCCCTTGCGAGCCATTTTAAGCCTAGCCAATTATCCTTTGTGAGACTCAAACCCTGCACCTTGTGTTTGTAAGGCAAACACCTTAACCATTAGGCCACCCTCCATACAAAGAGCTGGCTATACAGATAATCTCTGGCCTGACAGCATAGAGGTTTAGGGACAGGATTTATCAACTGGTAGACCTGGATTCAAAACCTGACTGGGGAGCAATTGGGCAGCAGCAGTATCTGAGTGGAAGAAATGCCTGGCAATCTATTTACATAATACGCCACAAAAACTCAGTTTTCCCATAGAGTCACCATGAGTCTATTCCAAACTGGGAGCAATTGTTTGCTTGTTATACAGATAATACACATCCCCCTAGGCCACCATTACTTCTATACACTGAATAAACATACACATGTGCAGACCTAGTGGATACAGAAGGGTCAGAGTTGTTTGGTGTAGTATGAGGGAACTTGCCATAGACAAAGCAAGCAGGTGCTCAGAGAACATGTAGGGGCACTGAAGGACAACATACAGGGTCACTTTGACAGACTGAAATACTATAAAATAAAACTGCAGCCAGTGTAGCATAGTTTTCACAACCCTAAAAAAAGAGTGCGTTGGGAAGTGGGTGTGGGTTAGGATAGTAGAAAGGTCAGCAACATTCTATTGCATTGTAACTGTGTGCTCAGTGCATTAAGGCACATCTTCTTTGTGCTTACATGTGCTATGTAGACCCACTTCACCATGGTCATCTACAATATGCTTATGAACCATAAAGAGCCAACCCAGTGGGGTTACTTACATGCACAGAGCACAGTGCATAAGTAGTTCTGTCATGCAGAGCATACTGATGAAGCCCAGGCAATGTTACAACACAACAGAGGTAAAATACTAACAATTAATGCAGAAGTGTAAAAATGAACTCAAGGAATGTACACTGAAATAAGGCAACATTCCCCTCTACTCATGCGGTTGGGCATTATTAACAGGACCGTTGCTACATTGCTTTCTCTAGGGTTTTCCTTCAGTGCTTCTAAGCTGCAATATCCCAGCACTTTAATGAAATATATAAGCCTAAAAAAACACTGCCCATAAGTCAAATCTGAAATAAAATACAAATGAAATACATGGCATAATCTGAAACCTTCTGATCAATTTGAAAAAAGACCCAAACATAAAAAGTAGAACCAGCATACCTTAAATTTCCCTAAGTCATTCTCATTCCAGTTTTAGCAAATCTACGGAATGACGACAGCTAACGTCAGACAGCTCTAAGCAGGGAGGGAGCACCCCCCCCAAAAAAAAAGTTATCATCTGTGGTTATATATATGTGAAATTAACATTCAGAAAACTATCATACATTCAAAATCATATGGTTGCCACACTTTGATAACCTGCTAAGATTTTTTTAAACACGTCTTTTAAAGGAAATGCTGTAAAAATATCAATGGATGACAATGACAAATATGAAAAGTGAAAACCGAAGTACTTGCAACATTCCACTTGAAAGTACAAGAAAAAGAAGCTAAAACACAAAAGGGAGTGACAGCGCCAGTGTTTTGGCTGCTTGTTAATGGAAATAATAGTGACTGAAGGCAAGGTAAAGTCATACTAATCTTATTGTGTTAGGGTGGGAAAGGTAATTAGAAGTGGGAAACTGGATTCTAAAAGGTTCACTTGCAGGAAGAGAGAGACAAAGCTCAAAGACAAAAAGAAATGTTTGCTTATGGAGACAGAGAAAAGGAAAGATGCTACAAAAGATGAAGGAGTAGACACAAAGTTTCTCTTGTCAGAAATTTTTTCTACAATGCTTAGTATTTATGTAATGGAAATACTAAAATGTCTTAAGAGAAGAATTACAGGGTACCTAATACAGAAATTCAGTTTAGAACTGAGAACAGATATTACAGCTAGAATTCTACCTTCAAGAAGATATGTAGCTGTCAGACCTGAGTTTTCTTTTCTTCACAGTTGCAAAAATAAATGCATAAATAAATAAAATAAAAAAGAAGTCCCACTTTGACAAACGTGTGCTCACTTATATCATCATAATGGTCCTATGCTACTTTCTTCCTTGCAGAGGTGTAAAAAGGCAGTAAGGTCTTGTTCAGAACTGGCAGACAGATTTAACAGGGCTACAACCAAAGCATCACAAAGTCAGAGGTACAGCTAAGAATGGCCTACCTGACTTTTCCCAAACTGGAAAGCAGTGAAACTTTATCTTGCTCTAGAAAGCAACAGCTTGGGGAATGAAAAAAAAAGAGCTTCCTAGATAAACACAGAAGTGTTCTTGCTACAAAGGGAAGTCGTTAGAGTAGTGTACACACATCCTATCACTTTTGCTAATGTTTGTAGGTACATATTACATGAAGTTTGGATTGTACCTGCTCGTTTTTTTATATAAATACAGATGGAGAGCAGTTTGCCACCTATACACCAATTTATCTATCTGTGCTTTTCTGGCAAATCACTAGGATGATCACAGGACTGAAGTCACTGAATAATGGCATACATTTGAGTTTACGATTTCATGTGTTTCGGATGATGTATGCTAATGCAAATTCTGTTATTCTAGCAATTTTCTGAATTTATAAGAGCACTACTTAAAACCTGTCCCTATTTTGGGCCTTTGTTCCCCCCATTATGTCAGGCGTTGTCCAGATTTCTTATGCTAACAGGTTGAGAGGTATGGTTTGGTTGTGTGGCTAGGCTTGTAATGGCCCTAGTGGTCATTAGCCTAGTAACAGCCTATGAACCTATAGTACGTCACGCTGGATGTCCTGTGATGGCTTTATGATGTAAAGTAGTACACTTGTAAGAAATTACAAAAATGGTTATAGAATCCAGAATTGGGCAAGTTTAAACAACCAACATCTACAAAAAAAAAAAAGCTAGTGACTATTTTTTCCTTAATTTTTTGTTTTTTTTGTAGCCAATAGCTGACTGAATTTTTCTGGTTTAATGAACAGTAATAGAACATCACGTTTCAACTATACCAGTGGAAGAAGAAAGTTAAACACTGTCAAGTGAAAATAAAAATGCATTAGCTTTCAAGATCCCTAACCAAGCATACTTCTCAACTGTCCAGATTTTCGCTTTATATTTTTAATCTGTTCATCATAAAAATTGCAATTTTCTAGCAAACCATGGAGAGCTAAAGCCACTAAAAAAATAACAGACAATTGTCTTTCTGATGTCATATCTTTCAGAAAATACATGATAACTCAAAAATTGTTATTAGAGTATCATATAACTTATCACCCATCCACCTGTCCAATTCTTTCAAAGCAGATGACAGAACCAGATTTCTTTATTTTTAAATAAACATAATTCCAAAATCAGCCATCTCTCCCATAAAATGAATTCCCATGAATTCTGGTCTTACCAATCTTTCCATCTACCATCAAGTTATTATTTCTTGCCATTAAGTTATAACCTTTTTTATTAGTCCCTATACTTGCACTGTCATTATGTATTACGCCCATCAATGAATATAAAGTATCCTTTCAATGTACCCTGCTAAGCATTTAACCAGCAGAATAGAAAAGACCAAACTGTTTCCTCTCCAGAAAGACATGAGGACTTAGTAACCTTAGCTACTCTAACTATAATCAGTATCAAACAGACATGCTACAGCAAGCCGCAATTTGTCTGAGGCAGGTCAGCTCAGATGTAGGTGTCAAAAGGGAGGGGGAGGCCAGGTAGGGTCAGGATAGGTCAAGAGAATTAAGGGAGGGGTAAGCTGGCTGGAACAGGCAGTGAAAAGGCCAGGAACAGAGCAGTTCAGTCTTTTCAATTCCCACTTCGGCAGCTTTCAAGTGGTTTAGCAACATAGGTGATCTTTTAAGCAAGATGGAGCAGCGCACTTAGGGTTACCACCTGTCCCACTTTGCGAGGGACAGTCCCTCTTTGGGCAGTTGTGTCCTGACAAAAAATTGTAAAAATGGCAAATGTCCTGAGATTTTAGGACAAAATTATTTCCTATATTTTATGTAATAGTTGCATAAAACAGTTATTCTGTATCTAAAATACCTAAATGTTATAAGAAACAGAATAAGCAACTAAAATGCTACAAGAATACACTTTTATTTAGGCAAAAAAGTTAAGTTCTATCCTTTGCACTGACCATGGGTATGTTTCGGCCTGTAAAATCTGATGTTTGTACCAAAAATGTCCCACTTTGGCCATTTGAAAAGGTGGTAACCCTAAGCACACTGATGGACAAGTGAAAGAAATTCTAAGCCTTAAAGGGAAAGATTGGTGGGAGGATTCATATCTGTAGACAATGGGGTCAGGGCAACTGCTGGCTCCTGCTGTGGTTAATATCCAACCTGGGAGCAACCCACAAAGCAGGTCTGGAAATAGGTGTTTAGGTCATAGAAGGAAGCAGAGAGAAAGAGGACGAAGGCAAATGAGAGGAGAAGAAGTCTAAGAAGCATAAGAATAAGAGAAGGTATGGGAAGAAACACAAGGTGGCAGGCAAGGAGGAAGATAAGCTAGCAATAAATGATGATCAGATATTCTTAAGTGCTTACAGAGTCCAGGGTTTTTTAAGGATGAGGAGAAAATGGAAAGTGAGTCCTAAATTGGTGACTGTGGGTAGGAAGGTCAAGTGAGTTCATGAAGGCAGAAAGCAACGGGCAATGGTCGGGTCCTAAGGGCAAAGGAGCATCAAGTAGGCCGGGTAACTGCTTCAGCCAGGGGGCTGGGGATAAGCGAAGGGTTCTCATAGTCAGGACCAGACTGGGACACCAATAGCACAGATCACGGGGTGTGTGGAAGGTCAGAAGGCTGACCTATAGGGAAAGGGTAAGCATTAACAAGATAAGAGGGGAATGGGGGGGCAGATCAGGACAGCTACCATGGTACAGTCATGCCAGATTTGCTACATGGTTTTCATTTCAGTGAGGAAGTCAAGCAAAAAAATTCTCAAAAGGGGAGCACGTAGATATGTTTTGTGTCCTGAATAGGGAGGAGGAGGAGAAGGGCTGACTATCCAGTAGGCAAAAGGAGGAAGATGGTGATAAGACTGAAGAACTGGATGACTGGGTATACGATATATGCAGAAATTTTGGGGGAGAGGAGTCCCAACAAAGTGAAAGGCACATTTCAGTAGGGTCATCACTATGCATTTCATACAAGGGGGGTCAAAAATGGTTGCTCTACGATGAGCATTACAGTAACATGAGACAGCCATACCCAGAAAGGCCATGGTCTTAGATGGACCTGGGTTTGTCATACTGGCTGGAGACTAATGCAGCACAATAACAACAGATTGTAGGTTTGTGTTTAGCCAAATTGGGAGTGGTTTTAATAGATATGGCATGACTGGGCACACAAGGATGATTGAAAACCAGCCTTTTAGAGCTGAAACGGGAGATGGAAGGCATTTTCAATACAATTTTGGGCAGTCACAGTGCAACTTTCAACATCAATACATGACAGGAGGAAAGCTGAATCATCCAGCTAAAGCATGTTTTCATCTCTCAGGCCCCCAGAATAGAAACCCCTACATGCCCCATGCTTTTAAAGGGGATGCAAGAATCTCTTCTTATGCCAATAACCGAATATGTTTTAAGTAAGTGGTTGAAATTTTATGCAGCTAGAAAGGTGGTAGTCCTATTAGAAAAGGGGTTTACCACAGGTTTAGGACACTGGTGAAAGGTAAGAAAAGGGGGGGGGGGTCATTAAGAACTGGAAATCACCAAGCATGCATCAAGATAAAGATATTAGAAAATTAAATACGGAACCGGAAGCATGGAGACTGGTAGGCCCATTTGCTCATCCACCCAGAAAAGCATTCAAGGTTTCACCTACATGTGTAGTCAAAAAAAAAAAAGAAGAAGTTATGTACTCACCATAACGTTCCATCTGAGTAGGTGACTTCATTTGTCTGCAACCTTTGGGTCTTGGATCCAATATCGGATCCGAGCCGGCAACTTATTCTACAGCTTAGAGATCCGAGCTCCTAGCTCCTCCCCTTACCCATAATCCCCTGCCAACCCTGATTGACCTCAGATCGAGTTTGCCCTTATACAACAAGCTAAAAGCTAAATATGTCCCGAAAGGGACCAAAAGAAGGACATCCAGGAAGTAATTTCTGAAGGCCAGGGAGAAGGAGGGGGGGATGGTTGCAGACAAATGAAGTCACCTACTCAGATGGAACGTTATGGTGAGTACATAACTTCTTAATCTGAAGTAGGTACTTCATTTGTCAGCAACCTTTGGGACAGAGTCCCCAGCTACCTGAATCTTGGGCGGCCATCATGGAAGGATGTTCCGGAGCACTGCGGAGCTGAAGGATGCTCTCCCTCTGGAAATAACGTCCAGCTTATAATGGTTGATAAAGGTATGAGATGAAGCCCAAGTGGCTGCGGAGCAAATATCGTCTAAAGGAACTCTAGATCTAAAGGCAGCAGAGGTAGATATAGAGTGAGTGGAATGTGCACGGACTCCCTGAGGTGCGGGCCTCCCAGAACTTTCATAGGCCAGAAGAATACACTGTGAAATCCATCGTGATAAAGTGACCTTAGAAACAGCTTTGCCTAAGTTGAATTTGGTAAAGGAGATGAACAACTGATCGGATTGTCTGTGACCAGCAGTCCTATGAATGCAGAAGCGCAGTTGTCTGTGCACATCTAAAGAATGCAGCTTGTATTCTCCTTTATTCTGGTACTTAGGAAAGAAAACTGGCAGGTTAATGGATTGGTTGATATTAGTTTCTGAAGCCACCTTAGGAAGGAAGGAGGGATTGGTCCTGAGGTACACTCTATCCTGATGAAAGGTCAAGTAGGGAGGCTTCACACAAAGGGCCTGACGTTCCGAAACTCTTTTCGCTGAAGTGATGGCGACAAGGAACGCTGTTTTCCAAGAAAGGTATTTAAGTTCGACCGAAGCAGCAGGTTCAAAAGGAGGGGCAGTCAAGGCCTGAAGGACTAGTGATAGATCCCAAGGGGGTATAACTTCCTTGACAGGAGGTCTGAGCAGGAAAGTACCCTTGAGGAAGGTTTTATGTAATTTCATTGTAATCAAAGGACCTGTGTCATGTCCCACATGGTAATGAGAGATGGCTGCCAATTGTATCTTGACCGTGGAGCAGCTAGCCCCTTGCTGAAAAAGGCCGGTGAGGAAATCCAAAACAGACTGTAACGGAGCTGTGAAGGGATCTAAGTTATGATGTTCCACCCAGATGGAAAAACGCTTCCATTTTCTGCGATAGACTTTTCTAGTGGAAGGTTTATGTGCTGCTACCAAGATGGTAACTGGGGAAGAGATGCCGGGAGTCCTGACTAGGAGTGGAACTGGAGCAGCCAAGCTGTCAGCTTCAGGTTGTCCAGGTTCGGGGTCGGGAGACCTAGGGGATGGGATATTAGATCTGGAATGGGATCCAGAATCCAGGGAGGATACACCAGATGAGACCACAGGTAAGGGAACCAAGTTTGACGAGGCCAGAATGGGGCAATGAGGATCATTCTGCTCCCCAACCAAGAGGCTTTCTGTAAGAGTTTTAGCATCAGGGGTAGAGGAGGATAGGCATAAAGTAGACCGGGAGGCCAAGCATGCACTAGAGCGTCTCTCGGGGCTTCCCCCAAGGGGGGGATTAGGGCGAAGAAGCTGTTGCATTTCGTATTTGAGGGAGAGGCAAAGAGATCGCAACAGAGTTGCCCCCATACGGCAAAAATCCGCTTCGCTACCTGGGAATTGAGAGACCACTCGTGAGGGGAAAGAATGGTACGGCTGAGTTTGTCCGCCAGTATGTTGGACCGTCCCGGAATGTGCTTTGCGATAAGAAAGCGGTTGGTGGAGATCGCCCATTCCCACACCCTCATGGCCTCTCGACAGAGAGGGTAGAACCTGGTTCCCCCCTGTTTGTTGATGTACCAGACAACTGACATGTTGTCCGTCTGTAGCGCAATCGTTCCTATGGTAGCGCAATCGTTCCTATGGGAAGAAGGTTCTGAAGTGCTTGCAACGCTAACAGCACCGCCCTCATCTCCAGGACATTGATATGCAAAGAGGTCTCTGTGTCGTTCCACGTGCCTTGGACCATTCTGCCTGAGAAATGCCCCCCCCCCACCCGAGGCGAGAGGCATCCGTGGTCACCGTGGCGAGGGCAGGAGGCAAGCAGAAGGGGCACCCCGTATGGAGGTCCGGGGACTGGAGCCACCATAAAAGAGCCCTCCTGCAAGCTCTGCTGAGTGAGATAGGGTGACTGAGGGGGAGGTGTTGAAAGGACCATTGGACTTGAAGGGTCCACTGTAGTACCCTCATATTCAGGCGAGCGCATGGCAGAAGAGTAATTGCTGCCGCCATTGAGCCTAGCGCCCTCAGGACCAATTCCGCTGGTGGAGCTTCTGATTGAAGGATGGCCTGCACATGAAGCCTCAGGTTTTGAAGTCGTTCCGCGGTAAGGAATGCCCGAAGACTTCTCATATCCAACTTGGCTCCTATAAACTCTATCACCTGCGTCGGAGTAAGAGAGGATTTGACCCTGTTGATCATGATGCCCAGTTGGGGGGCCAGCCGGAGAAAGTTATCTCTGGCTGAACAGAGGAGATGCCTTGCTGGGGCGGTCAGGAGCCAGTCGTCCAGGTAAGGAAAGACCTGCATTCCCTGGAGTCTCAGGTGGGCCGCTATCACTGCTAATACTTTGGTAAACACCCTGGGGGCTGTGGTGAGACCAAAGGGAAGGACCCTGAACTGGTAGTGACTGGCTCCTAGCCGGAAGTGGAGAAACCTCCTGGATCGTCTGTCTATTAGTATGTGGTAGTACGCATCCTTGAGGTCTATTGAGCACATCCAGTCGCTCTCCCGCAAAAGGGGGAGAATGGATTGGAGAGTGACCATTCGGAATTTTTCTTTGGTTACTGACAGGTTCAAAAGGGAAAGGTCGAAAACTGGTCTTAGGTCCCCCATCTTTTTTGGCACCAGTAAGAACCTGAAGTAAAACCCTAATCCGAGCTGATCTGGGGGGACGGGCTGGATGGCTCTTTTTTCTAGGAGCTGCTGTATCTCTGCAGTGGCCACCTCCCTCTGATCGGGTGGTACATTGGGGAGGTTTCTGATTTTTGGGGACATGGTGCAGTGGGATATTGTAACTTCTGGATATGATACGAAGCACCCAGCGATCTGATGTGATGGACTCCCAAGCTGCCAGGTGCCTCGAGAAACGCCCCCCAACTGCCTCCAGAGCAGAGCAGTCGGGCAACCCCTCAGGGCTGCTGCGTGGGTCGATCAGAGGAGGTTTCTCTGGACCCAAAATTTCTCGGAGCCCCTCTGCCTCTAGGGCGGCGTCCGCCCTGTCCTCCTCTGCCATGGAAGGACTGGTTGTCCGGAGCAGGCTGGGAATGTTGCAATTTCCGGAATCACATCTTCTTCTGTCCCTTTTGGTTCTTGGAGAAGGACCTCTGGGGAGCAGAGAAGCGGACTCCGACGGCAGACAACGTCTTCCCATCCTTTTCGCTCTGGAGAAGTGTCTCGCGAACGGTCTTGCCAAATAAGGCAGAACCATCAAAGGGGCATTCGCAAAGGACGCCTTAAAGGGTTCCGCGAAGTCACGATGTCAGAGCCAGGCCTGGAGTCTCATGACTAGACCTGCTCCGCTGGCTCTAGCGGCTCCCTCTGCAGCGTGGGACAAAAGCCGCATAGAGGTATTCAAGATAGACCTTAGAGTGGCCATGCGAGTGGAGTACAACTATTTGTTCTCCGCCGACATGGACTCTGGGGGGGAGGCAGCGTATTCTTTGATAAGATCTTGCTGCATCCTAATGATATGTGCCATGTAGTTCAGGGACCTTACTGAGAAGGTCGCTGAACTAAACACCCGCTTCCCTAGGCGATCCATCGAGCGGGACTCTTTGCTCGGTGGATGGACCGAGGGGCTCTCCTGAGTTAATTCCCTCTTGGTGGCTGCCGCCATCAACATGGCATCTACGGGAGGACCCTTGCTCCAGTGGGATCTGTCTGCGGGAGGGCTCAGAATCCTATCAGGGCATTTGGGAACTGGCTCCATAGTGTCCGACTCCTTCCACGCCCTGGTGGTAATAATGTCCACCAGGGGGTCGGCCGGAGGAGACACCCAAGAGGTAGACGGTCCTGCTTCGAATGCCTCCAGGAACACGGACTCGTCGGAGGAAGCCTTGGGGACAGATCACCCCCCTCTGATCCTGAGCATTTCCATGATGTCTCCGAAGGAGACATCCTCGGGGGGTGACCTTGGGGAGCCTTCCCTTTCATCCAAGTCCGTGTCTTCCGTTAAGGACTCGGGGGAGTCCACATGTCTCCTCTTACACTTCCTCTTATGAGGCACTTCCTCGGGGGGACTGTCTGAGGAGGTCTCACCAGCAATATCCTGTTCCAGGGGAACGACCTGAGACATCAAAGCAGGCTGTCCCTGTGGCCGGGTGATGGAACCTGACTCAGCCGAGAGGGAGTGCAGGGAGGAGCCGATGTAAGGGCCGGGGGTCTGGATGCCCTCAACAGAGCCCTCTCCACCGCATCGAAGGCCGAAGGGGAGTCACTCTCTCTGGGATCCGAAAGCCGACTCCCACTCGGATCCGATGGGGGGATTGGAAATGGCGCCGAGACCGTCGGATCCGAAGGACCCGTGTGCTCCGACCTGGACGGAGCCGAAGGCACACTGAATCCCTCAGATCTGAAGCTTGGCCCACGGCTCCAACAGTTCGTATCCGAAAAGGTAGGACCCGACAGACTCGAGGGCAGAGTCGGATCCGAAGTAACCAGTACTGTCGGCGCCGACCCACCCCCGGCTCCAACGCTGCCCGGCTCCGAGCGCTCCGAACCCGAGAAGCGGGTCAGAGAAGGAGCTATCGGGGCAAAAAAATGTGTTGAGCTCCCCCCCCAAAGGGGGGGGAGGCATGAGCACTCCCCTCTGCAGCTGGGCCTGGATGAACCTTTGCATCATCCGGTCCAAGTCCGCATCCGAAAGGCTATAAGTAGATCTCGACGAGGCCACCGAGGCAGACGGAGATCGGGTCTCCTCCTCCTCGGGTCCCAGAGAGAAGCACGGGGTTCGGAGCCGAGGAGGAGGGGATCTGGAAGCCGTGGAGGGAGAAGCCCACTTAGCTGGGGGGGCCGAAGCGGAGGCCTCGGCCCGCCGCTTGTGGTGCTTCTCCCTCCTTTTCTCCCTCCTGGCCTCCCTTAGTGGGAGTTTGAGTCCCAGCCGGGGGGAGGGGGGGCAGGAGTGGCCGCCACCGAGGACTGGGGTGGTGCCACGGGAGTACCGGAGGCCGAAGCCGAATCCGGGGGCAAAAGTCCCGCCAGGATCAGCTTCGACCTGCGGTCTTTCAGTGCCCTGGGGTTGAACGCCGCGCAGATCGAACACCCAGAGGAGAGGTGTTCAACCCCAAGGCACCGAACACACAGAGTGTGGCCATCCGCCAGTGAGAGCTTATGGCCACACTCGGTGCATTTGGAAAAATTAGGCTTTGGGGCCTCCGACATAGTTTAAATAAAATTAAAATTACCCAAACACAACAACAACACACACACACACACTACGCCCAGTGAGGGAAGGGGAGGATTACACTAAAAATAAAGCTAAAGTTAAAGCTAAATTAACAAAAGGGAAACCTAAACACACACAAAATGTTTAACTATAATAATAAACAGGATTTTACACAAATTCAAACACTTATCTGAAAAGCACTAGGAGCTCCGCAATCTAGAAGCTTACTCTAAGAGCGGCAAACTAGAATTGAGGACAGTCAGGGTTGGCAGGGGATTATGGGTAAGGGGAGGAGCTAGGAGCTCGAATCTCTAAGCTGTAGAATAAGGTGCCGGCTCGGATCCAAGACCCAAAGCTTGCTGACAAATGAAGCACCTACTTCAGATACTGAATTTCAACTCATTAATCACCTATCTGACCCATAGGGAGAGTTGGTGAATGAGTACATAAATGGTGACTTCTGTACATTATGCATCATCTGATGACTCATTTAGAAAAGTACAGGAGAAAAGGAGTGGGGCCCAAATGGTGAAAGCAGACAGAGTCTGCCTTTAGACTTTTACCTATTGCCCCTAAAGACCGAGGGTGGTTGGGCTTAGTTTCTGAAGGGCAGTACTACACAGATAAATGTAAGCCAATGGACTGTTCAGTTGCTTGTGCCACATTTGAAACTTTTTTTTTAAAACAAGAAACATTTTTATTAAATTATCACGTATGACATAGGCCATGTTACATTTATATAAATGACAATAAACCACACTGACACAATCTCAGTTGCAAGCATTATACATTCCAAACCGTGCGACAACTGTAGCAGCAAACATTATACATCACTTTTAACATATCCAGTCATTGTTAGTCAAGCATCACACAGCTCATTCAAACCCTACCTTCTTTTAAACCTCGTTCCTTCTCTGCATGTACTGATCACACAGTTCCCATTTTTTTCCTATGTAATTTCCTCCTACCCTTTTCTAAAGATCCCAGCTCCAGTTGTTTTAACTTTGTTACTATCTTAACTGCCTCTAGTAAAGTTGGTTTAGACTTTGATTTCCATTTTATAGCAATTGTTTTTTGGCAGACATCATAATCAGACTCGGCAAAGCCTTACTATGTCTAGGGAATTCTGAGTTTGTATCATAGGTCATAAAATCATTTCTCTGGTCACTCCAACTTGCTCACCCAGCATCTCCAACACAGCAGTCTGCAGAGAATCTTTGAAGTCTACCAACTCATTACACTCCCAGTTACCTCTTTCTGTCCCATCACACCTCCAAAATTTTCTGTCTACCTGAGGAAAAATTCCTTGAAGTCTCCTTGGAGGGTATAAAAATACCTATGTAAGCACTTTCAGGTAAAGATCCGAAATATTCTACACATATCCCCCCATTGTTTATTTTTTTATTGTTTATCTACTCTCTCTTCCCAGTCCTTCCTAACCTCCTCTGACTGATTCTTATAGTTATCATGCAATACTTTATATGTTCTACTAATTATGCCTTAATTCTTAATGACAGCTTCTGTTCTAGATTCTACTACAAACTCTACCAGTGCTGGTCTTTTGTTTAGGACCCCCCCTTTCTTTCTGTTTACCTATACTCTGATATCAATCTTTGATATGGAAGGCGATCTCTAGCCTGTAGTCCCAATAACTTCTTGGCATCTTCCCATCCTATTACCGTTCCCCCTCTAGTTATTTGCTTCCAGTACCTTAGTTCCTTTGCCAGTTTTCTGCAATACATTCCTAACCCCTCTTGCCTATTTGTCTGTACCCCTACTTGCAGGCTTCCCTATCTGTAGAATCTACTTTCTCCATTTCCGTGTTGGCTTAGTCCTTTAGAAGACCTCTATATAATATTCAGTCATTGTTTCAACCATTCTGTATGATTAATGTTGTTCTCCTTAAAGGTCTACATCCAAAATCCCAGTCTCTCCCTGTTATCTGAATCCCCCCCCCCCCCCCGTTTCATCATCACCTCTTTCCACTTTGAGTTATAGTTTTCTGCTTCTGCTATGTTTAAGAGCCTTAATTGTGTTGCTCTGAAACACCCCTTCAACTCGGCTAATCCCAATCTGCCCTGTTCTATTGGAAGAATAAGCTTATGTGCTACATTTGAAATGTTATTACTTTCTTACATTGGATGGTGGCACAGAGGGTTGGAGAAGACAACATTGTTCATTACTTGGATGATTTTTTTTTTGTTTGTGGGGAAGAAAGACAGTGGAGAATGCCACTGAGCAGTAGATTCGTTTAATCAAATATGCAAGAAAGTTAGGATAACACTGGTGGCAGACAAAGTGGAGGGCTCAATTAGCAAACTGTCATTTTTGGGCATAGAGATGGATAGCATGGGAGGTCTGTATAGACTCCCAGCAGACAAGGTACAAAACCTGCATTGCTCAATGTCAACTATTAGGGCAGAATAAGATGATTCTTAAACAACTGTAGGCGCTCATACGGTTGATGAATTTTGCATGCAGGGTAATTCTAGTAGGGCATTCATTTATGAAGCATCTGGCTGCTACAGTATCAAGATGAATGAGCCTGCACCACTGAATTAGCATATCCCAGGACATGAAGAAGGATTTAGAGGTGTGGTTTAGGTTTCTTACAAAGTACAATGGGTAGCAATATGGCAGGAAAGTGTCATCTGTGCTTTGTGGTCACTTGAGGACAAGGAAGGTAGTTCAATCACAGAGATGGTGTCCTTCCCAGTCACAGTGGCCTTGGAAATATGAGAGGAGCAGATGAACACAGTGGTTTGGCTTCATTTATTTAATAACAGTGTACTTCATGCACTGAACAATCAGATGGATTGTGTCAGTCAAAGCACAACACATATTGGGCATTGATAACTCATTGGCAAACTCCCTTTCTTGTTTCCAGTTTAAATCTCTGGCTCCGAATGCAATTTTAATGAAAGAAAAGGAACTGAACTTAAGGTCAGCAAGGAGAGTGCACTGTCAGCCTTGAACTGGTTCCATCAGGCTGTTGGTTTGTGTGATTTAGCAAATTCATTTCAAGGGCGGATATATTTAAAGGCTGGGGGAGGCAGGCACAAAGGATATGAGACAAAAGTTACCCAACAGGACCGTCAGTAATACAATATTTGTGGGTGGCCATCTCAAAGGTGTGCTCTTCAGCATATGAAGTAGTGTTGTTTAGGGCTGTTTTTCTGTTCATTTTCTATGGGGCCCTTCAGGTGATCAAAGATCGTTCAACCAAACATGAAGAAAGGACAGCAGACAGTATTGGCACTGATGCACGTACATATGTCAGGAGAGGATACTTGGGATTATGTGGCTAAATCCAAAACAGAGCAGGAGGGGAGGTGCTGGTGGGTGAGAGTGCTAACTTCAAAAGGTTTGTAGTGGGACTTGACAGTGAGCACTCTGTCAGCAGCTACTGTGCTGCATTTGGGCAGAAATTAAATATGCCAGCTTTGGATTTGGCATGAGTGTTGGCTACAGTCTATTACTTGTTGTACAGAAGTGATTCAGAGATGTAAGTAGTGGGGGGCTAGGTCCATTACAGCAGAAGAGAGGATGAGGAAAAGAGTTAATAATACCATGGACAAGTTATTGATGAACTTGAATGGAGGGACAGATATGACAGAGATGTGATTCCATTTATCAGAGGAGGGTATGCAGGTCTTTTATACATAGCTACAGGTCGATTTAAGCACGTATGGGTCTGCATTTAGGAAGATAGATGTGTTTGGTGAAATGGAAAAATAATCTTATGTGGCGGAAGGCAGAAAAGATAAGAGGGGACAAGGCATGTGGCGGGAGTGGGCCACAGGACTTTTTAGCTAGGCCTCCCACACCCCAGACAGCCCCAGGGGGATTTAGCCAGTGGACTCCCCAGCCTGGAAATGGCTCTTTGGCAGACTGTAAGCAGCCAAGAAGAATTAAGTACAATTGTTATACTGTGGTATAATGACTTGAAAGGGCTGAATATCAACAGTAATGTCTACTGCTCTGTAGTGTTCAGATGCACAGCTATACGAGGTTAAGAAATGGTCTCCATGATGAAACTCCTGCCTTGCACACATCTCCAAATAACTGGCTTTATTTGGTCAGGGGTAATTGAAAGTAACTGGAAATAAGCACATGGCTGCAGCCATTTAGTCCATTTGATGTCTCTGTGTTTCATTAATTTAGTAATTGTGACTTAATAATTGTAATTCTTAAGTTAAATGCAATTTGCTAATTTGGTCATGAAATGTGTTATTCATGGTACCACATATTACTGCTGCAAACAGCAGCTGCAGGTAATTAACCATTGTTTGACTGAAGTTCGTTTTAACTGTCAGATTAGTGAGAGTATGTACCAATCTCAATGAATTCACTCACCTAAATAGATCCAGTGGTAAACCAATCACCTGCTCTAGAGATCTAAACCTACACCACTATATCAATGACACCTAATACCATGACAGATACCTAACACATGTTCTCTGTGTCTGCAGTAGGATGCATTTACATATGCAGAGTCCTTCCCTAATGACCTTATGTACACTTTTCAAACAGTAATCCAAGACACCATAGCTGCTCCCAAAAGGCGTACGTCTGCACAATGCAGTTTTTTACCCGCACAGCGACAGCCACTGTCAGACTACCTGCCATTCTTGTTTAAACAGAAGTATAATTACACCACATAAGTGGTGTGTTTGAAGGCTGCACACTTCTATAAACACATACAGATGTGGAAATAACATGCTTTACTCAGGCACTACTAAGTTTAATTTTTTTTTAACCAGTCTAAATATCCAATGCAACTGTATGACATTGGCAGTCCAAATCTGGTAATAAAAACAGTGCCAGAATAATCATCATATGTGTATTAAGAACTGTGTACCAGAATACTTTCCATCTGGTAGAGAAGAAGTGAGAAACGTATACTCATTGTCAGTAACAACAGAGTCACTCATATTCTGCTATTTCTACTGAGGACTGTGAATAATAGAGACATTCCAGATCCTCAGCAACCTGTGATGGCTGCTAGTCAGGCCAGATCATAGGTGTTAAATGACAGAAACAGAAAAGTAGGAGCACAGGGGTTCTGCATTTGCGTGCACACACACACACACACACACACACACACACACACACACACACACACACACACACACACACACACACACACACACACACACACCATGCTATTTTGCACAATAGCCAACAAGGATGATTGCTTAATGCTACACAGATTGCTACCACAAACATTACTGACTGGGTTTCTGTGAGTGGCACTTGAAGGCTGTCTTCCTAAGGAAATAACAGAACCCTAAACAATATAACACCACAAACGTCCAAATTAAGCAAACAAAACTAGTTGATGAGACCACATCAACAGATGCTGCAGGCCCACATAAGAAACAGCAGTGAGGATGGGCTGGGCTAAAAGGAGTTTTGCCTTAAAAACCAACATAATCTACCTGTAAATTTAAGCGTTTACAGAAACATAGATCTGTCTTGAATGATCAGAGAAGAAACTGAAGCACATCTGCACAAATATCAACATCTTGATCAGTATTTGGCTATGTCAAGAAAAATCTGAAAAAACAGAAGAAAAGCAAATGAAAAACATCTCTTTTCACCTTCAAAATTGCCCCCCCCCCCCCCCCCACACACACACACACACACATTTTCTGTCATCCAGTCTCAGTACTCTGGGACTTGTGCTAAATAGACTCAGAATTTCAGTTACCGTTTCCCATCTTCTCCGTGACTGAGCTTATACACGTTACACTGTGACGCTTCTGATAAAGCCAGTCCAGACCATGACTTCCTTCCACAAACCCTGTCTTCCATATTGTATGACTCTAAGCCAATATGGCTAAAAAAGTGCACAATATAAGCAGTTAGAATTCATACTTACTCCGGTTGGCCATAAACACTTCCAGACCAGTGTTTTGGAGAAGATAGCGTCTTGAAAATACAGCTCGGATTTCGCTGAACATCCATTTTCCATGAAGACCTTCTGTGTATGAAAGAACCTAAAAAGACAGACAAAACATTTCACAATTAATTAAAAGTTTCTGGCCTCCTACACATAACAGCATGTTAACATTTTGGATGGTTACGTGCAAAATATTCATTAATAGTCAGATGATATTTTTCAAAAATTCTTTTTGATTTGCTCAGTTTACATTTTGGAGAGATATTCATCTGCAAACATTTTGGATAAGAAAAATAAATCAATACAATGGCATACCACCAAACAATTCCGAAGTAATGAAACAGTTCAAAATGTCAAGATAGATACAAAAGGGCTGTTTTTTAAAGAACAAAAGTGGTGTATGAATAAATGGTTGGAGACTTGGGGGATGAACTGTTGAGGTAGACCGAGATGACAAAATTTTAGATTACACCTATACACCATCCCTGCGGACCGCTCTGTTGGAGATGTTGGGTGAGCAGATTGGATTGACTGGCGAGATGATTTTTTTGAGTTATGATACAAAATCAGAATTGCCTAGACATAGTAAGGTCTTGCTGAGTCTAATTATGGTGGCTGTCAAAAAAAAGCAATTACTAGAAAATGGAAATCAGACTCTAGACCAACTTTACTAGAAGTACTGAATATAGTAACAGAGATAAAACAACTGGAACTGGGACCTTTAGAAAAGGGAAGGAGCAAACTACATAGGAAAAAATGGGAATTGTGGGAACAATATATACAGAGCAAGAACAAGGTTTAAGAGGCAGGATTTGAATGAGCCATATAGTGCTTAACTGACAATGACTGGATAGATCATAAGTGATGTATAATGTTTGCAACTACAGTTGTTTCAATGGTGTCTGCGGTGTATGCTGTTTGCAACTAAAGTGCTGTCACTCTGTTTATTTTTCATTTATATAAATGTAAGATTGTCTATGCCATATGTGAAAATTTAATAAAGTTGTTAAAAATATATATATATATACAGACACACACATTTATAGTTCCAGTGGTGAGTTTGGGACTATATGGGTGACCCACACGTTTGAAAAACAGTGGATGACTTGATAAGGTGAAATGCTGGGAATGACTGATGCAAGACAAGATAAAGTGCTTACCCACTGGTTAAGATTATGGGCAAGTCAGTAAGCCTGTAACGCAGAATGGAGGTGTACAGACAGGTCCTCAAGACTGACATGAATATGGTTGGAAATCAAGTGGCTACAGACAGCAAAAAGCTAGTAAAGCAGGAGGAGCAGATCAAAATACTGAAAGGCAGCAACTCTCGCATGTAACATTGGAGGGCGGACAAAATCAATCAATAAAGGACAACATGAGGGATGGACAGAAGCAACTCCCACATGTAACAGTGGAGGACGGACAAAATCAATCAATAAAGGACAATATGAGGGATGGACAGAAGCAACTCTCGCATGTAACAGTGGAGGACGGACAAAATCAATCAATAAAGGACAACATGAGGGATGGACAGAATGAAGCTGATTAACTTTCTGGAAGCCTTCCAGAAGGTTTTGCCTTCCTATACACAAATATGCCTTAATATTTTGGATAGTTATTTGCAAAATAATGCCCCAGATCAATTTATTAATAATCAAAAAGCATTTCTAAAACAGGTAAGCATACTTGGATTCCAGGTACAATCTGTGAGTGGGTATGAGTCAGGATGCTTTAGTAACAAAACAAAGCAGCGACTGATGTGGAAAGATAAAAAGTTGGGCGAGTTCATTTGGCAGGACATAAAGCAAAATATCTAAAGATATACACAGCTGAGTTGTACTGAAGAGGACAGAAGTTTAATATTGCAATTTGGAATTTAACATGAGCAAGACTGTCAGTAAAACTCACTAACCCTATTACAATAAATGTATTTTAGAGAACAAAGGAGGACATTTCAGACTTCTGAAGAAATGATGACCCTTTCTAAATCACAGTGGGGAGTGGACATGAACAAGAAAATTATGTGGATTGGATGGAGATGCTTACAGTGGAGAGATCCAAACCTTACAAATGCAGATGTGCAGAAGCAGTCTGGAAACAGTTATACAAGCAGGCATGAAAGGGGATGAAAGACAGATGAGATACAAAAAAAAAATACACCTGTGCAGATGGAGGAGCTGTAGGGCAAGGAGGGAGAAGGCCCAGCTAAAGCAGTGGCAGACAGCACAGATGGCCAACTTATAAGAGGCCATTTACACTCCATTTAAAGAAGGGGACCCAAAATAATAGAATATGTCAATTTGGTTAAGTTTAAAGCTCGGAGGAGGGCAAGACTCCTGGGAGCTCAGAAGGGAGAAGAAAGTGGCTCATTCTCAGGGTGGAGGATGGAAGAAGTCATCTAAGGAAGGTCAGGATATTATGCAATGGGAAGAGAGAGAGAGAGAGAGAGAGAGAGATGGTATATAAATCTGAAAGAAAATGAATATTGTTCCAAAAGGAAGGACAGATGGGTAAGGGAGGAAGAGGTGACTGGAACAAAAAGTAACTTGATGATACTTAGTGTGTCTATACAAGTGCTCACAGAATAAGGAAGGTCTTGGGTGGAAGAATGAAGCTGTGAGACTTCAGACAGACAAGAGAAGGCAAAAGACAACAAAAAAATGAATGGACTGGGGCCTTATGCAGAAGTGATGCCTCCAGGTACATCTGCAGTTAACTCCTACTGATGCCTCTAGGCATCAAATATTGCTTGTTCATATTTGTATCAAATATAAAAAATTTCATCTTAAAGCTCACACAATGGCAAACTCAACTGCATTAATATTTGACCTCTGTCTAGTGCAGGTAAACAGATATTAACTGTTGTTTTTGATATTAATTTATATAGATATCGTTTTCACGTTTTTCTGAATATCTCAACAACCAAGGAACAAAAACAGAACTCCTTAACCTCATATGAAAGTTCTCAGCTAAATGAACAAAAATGCTGCTGACAGTATGTGTGTAACCTGAGTGGTTGCTGAGATATTGTAAATTGTTTACAAAACATTACAAATGTAATATTTACTGTGTTTACTGTCACTTATAAAACTCTAATACCGAGGACCTAAAGAATACTGCCATATAAAAATAGTTTGAGCTGAAGTGTTTGCCATTTATCCTTCTTTCATAATCCCCATGGTTCCAGAGATCAGAAGATTTGTTTGAAATGTGAGGAAATAATCTGATTCTGTCAGAAGGCTTAGGCTCCACCCACTGGAAGTTACAGCCCACATTTCCTGAGCTCCGTTGGATTGAATCAGTTAATATATTCATATTTGGTTGGAGGGAAGAAAAACAGAAAAAGTGAGTGGCATTTATGTTATGAGTCTCCAACAGACAAACATATGATGACAAAAATGATTCTGTAGCACTAAATGACTTTTGAGTTATGCATGAGAGTTTGGCCTTTTCAGTGAACAATGGAGAGAGGTTGAAGGCTGACTGTGGTGCAGGGGGCTACAGCTCTGACTGTGAACCAAACGACCTGAGTTTGAACAGTTGTTTGAGTGCTGGAAGAACTGTGTAGGGGACCAAGGGAGTCAGTGTAATTTACCAGCCTGTCCATTCAGAGGGGAGGGAGACTGTGGTCCTGTCATACCAACCTACTCTCACAGAAGTGGAGATTTGTTAATTTACCACTGGCTTCAAGATGAGGAGACATGAGAATGTCAGTCTAGAGCCAGTAATGGCAGCCCTCATGGAAAAGTGTTTGATGAGGGGAGTATGGGCACAAAGGAGTTGGCACACAGAACATCCCTGAGCTAATACAGGTGCACATGTTAGTCAACAGAGGTTAGGTTACCGCCAAAAAAATGCCCTTACTGATGGCATGCTGGCAAAGGTGCAACCACTACCATGGCTGCCTGTATGATGACTCCACTCTCCACCCTGTTCTTCTGCTCCAAAGGAAATACCCAGGAAGAAGGAATGAATGCACCAGGCTGATTGGGGGGGGGGGGGTGGCACACAGAAAGGAGTGGAGGGGTTGATAAGATGTGTAACTGAACACTAAGTACACGGGAATGCTGTGCTACAAAATAGTATATAGAGACTAAAGGAATGGATCTCACTAAGCATATGTCAAAAACTAAAAATATATGCCAGTACATAAATGTGGCCAAGGCAACCTGAGTTCAATTAGTGTCTCAGGGAGGATGGGCATGCCAATCCTGGGTGAGAGAGAGGCACAGCAGGGTCACAAACTGCCACAGTCCCTCAGAGGAAGGGCAGCAATGGAAAAAGCATAATGGAGAATTTGGCTCACCAAGCCACTGATTTGTGTTAGCAAACTATAGCAAGTGTAAGAAAGAGTGTACTCGCAAGAGGAAAAGCACAAGGGGTGATGGTGGTGACCAAGGTAGCTTGGTCTCGCATCCGGTGGATGAGGTGAGGACTACAGAAAACACTCAGAGTTGCCAATAGACAGCTCCACACCCATATGGAACAAATAGGTTCAGCCTGACCAGGGATAACTTGGTAGTCAGCAGGTAAGGGGACAACAATGTCCTAGAAAAAGACACTGCATGCAAAAATAAAATATATTAAATTATGCAAACACAAATAAGAAGTTATGTACTCACCATAACGTTCCATCTGAGTAGGTGGCTTCATTTGTCTGCAACATTTGGGGTCTTGGATCCGACATCGGATCCGAGCCGGCAACTTATTATACAGCTATGGATCCGAGCTCCTAGCTCCTCCCCTCACCCATAATCCCCTACCAACCCCAAATGACCTCAGATCAAGTTTGCCCTCCTACAGATACCTAGAAAGGTGTCCTAACAGGAAAAGGCAGGATAATACAAAAAGTACTAACTCTTCTGAAGGCCAGGGGGAAGGAGGGGGGGATGGTTGCAGACAAATGAAGCCACCTATTCAGATGGAACGTTATGGTGAGTACATAACTTCTTAATCTGGAGTAGGGACTTCATTTGTCAGCAACCTTTGGTACAGAGTCCCCAGCTACCCGAATCTTGGGCGGCCATCATGGAAGGATGTTCCGGAGCACTGCGGAGCCAAAGGATGCTCTCCCTCTGGAAATGACATCCAGTTTGTAGTGGTTGATAAAGGTGTGAGATGAGGCCCAAGTGGCTGCCGAGCAAATATCATCCAAGGGAACTCTAGATTTAAAGGCAGCAGAAGTAGAGATGGAGCGAGTGGAATGTGCACGGAACTCCCTGAGGTGCGGGCCTCCCAGAAGCTTCATAAGCTAGAAGAATGCATTGGGAAATCCAGCGTGACAAGGTGACCTTCGAGACGGCTTTACCCAAACTGAATTTGGCAAAGGAGATGAACAGCTGATCGGATTGTCTGTGACCAGCAGTCCTATGAATACAGAAATGCAGCTGCCTGTGCATGTCTAAAGAATGCAGCTTGTACTCTCCTTTATTTTGATATTTAGGGAAGAAAACTGGTAGGTTGATGGACTGATTGATATTGGTTTCTGAGGCCACCTTGGGTAGGAAGGAGGGATTGGTCCTGAGGTACACTCTATCCTGATGAAAAAACAAGTAAAGGGGTTTCACGGAAAGGGCTTGAAGTTCTGAAACTCTCTTCGCTGAAGTGATGGCTACCAGGAATGTTGTTTTCCAGGACAGGTATTTAAGTTCGGCCGAGGCAGCTGGTTTAAAGGGGGAAGCAGTCAAGGCTTGAAGGACTAGTGATAGCTCCCAAGGGGGTACGGCTTCTTTGATAGGGGGCCTGAGCAAAAAAGTACCCTTGAGGAAGGTTTTTCATACTTTAGCTGACATCAAAGGACCTGTCCCATGTCCCACATGGTAATGGGAGATGACTGCCAATTGTACCTTGACTGTTGAACAACTGGCTCCTTGCTGAAAGAGTCCGGTGAGGAAGTCCAACAGAGACGTTAAAGGGGCAGTGAAGGGGTCCAAATTATGATGTTCCTCCCAGACGGAAAAGCGCTTCCATTTACTGCGGTAAACTTTCCTGGTGGAAGGTTTGTGCGCTGCCACCAAGATGGCTTTGACTGGTGAAGAGATACCGGGAGTCCTGATTAAGAGTGGAACTGGAGCAGCCAAGTTGCCAGCTTCAGGTTGTCCAGATTCGGGGTTGGTAAGCCTGATGGATGGGATATTAGATCCGGGCTGGGATCCAGAATCCAGGGAGGATTCACCAAGTGAGACCACAGGTAAGGGAACCAAGTTTGCCGAGGCCAGAATGGGGCAATGAGGATCATTCTGCTCCCCAACCGTGAGGCTTTCTGTAAGAGCTTTAGCATCAGGGGTAGAGGAGGATAGGCATAAAGTAGACCGGGCAGCCAAGCATGCACCAGAACGTCTCTCGGAGCTTCCCCTGGTGGGGGAATCAGAGCGAAGAAGCTGTCACATTTCGTATTTGAGGAAGATGCAAAGAGATCGCGGCAGGGTTGCCCCCATTTTGCAAATATCCGCTTTGCTACTTGGAAGTTGAGAGACCACTCGTAAGGGGAAAGAATGGTGCGGCTGAGTTTGTCCGCCAGAATGTTGTTCCATCCCGGAATGTGCATTGCGATCAGAAAGCGGTTGGTGGAGATCGCCCATTCCCACACCCTCATGGCCTCTCGGCAGAGAGGGTAGGACCTGGTTCCACCCTGTTTGTTGATGTACCAAACAACTGACATGTTGTCGGTCTGTATCGCAATAGTTCCTACGGGGAGAAGGTTTTGAAGTGCTTGCAACGCTAACAGCACCGCCCTCATCTCCAGAACATTGATATGCAGGGAGGTCTCTGTGTCGTTCCACATGCCTTGGACTGTTCTGCCTGAGCAATGCCCCCCCACCCCACCCGAGGTGAGAGACGTCTGTGGTTACCGTGGCGAGAGGGAAAGGAGTGCGGAAGGGCCGGCCTATATGGAGGTCTGGTGACTGGAGCCACCATAACAGGGCCCTCTTGCAAGCCTTGCTGACTGAGATAGGGTGGCAGAGAGGAAGAAATTGGAAGGACCATTGCACTTCGAGGGTCCACTGAAGTACCCTCATATTTAGGCGAGCACATGGAAGAAGTGTTATTGCCGCCGCCATGGAGCCCAGCGCCCTCAGGACCAATTCCGCCGGTGGAGCTTCTGATTGGAGGATGGCCCACACATGAAGACTCAGATTCTGTAGTCGCTCCGAAGTCAGGTAGGCTCGCAGACTTCTGGTATCCAATCTGGCCCCTATGAACTCTATTACTTGTGTCGGAGCAAGGGAGGATTTGTCCGTATTGATTGTGATGCCTAACTGGGGGGCTAGGTGGAGAAAATAGTCGCTGGCTGAGCAGAGTAGATGCCTTGTTGGGGCGGTCAGGAGCCAGTCGTCCAGGTACAGGAAGACCTGCATTCCCTGGAGTCTCAGGTGGGCCGCTATCACTGCTAAAACTTTGGCGAACACCCTGGGGGCTGTGGTGAGGCCAAAGGGAAGGACCCTGAACTGATAGTGGCTGGCTCCCAGCCGGAAGCGGAGAAACCTCCTGGATCATCTGTCCATTAGAATGTGGTAGTACGCATCCTTGAGGTCTATTGAGCACATCCAGTCGTTCTCCCGCAAGAGGGAGAGAATGGATTGAAGAGTGACCATTCGGAATTTTTCCTTGGTTACCGACAGGTTCAACAGGGAAAGGTCTAGGATTGGTCTCAAGTCCCCCGTCTTTTTTGGCACCAGAAAGAACCTGGAGTAAAACCCTAATCCAAGCTGGTCTGGGGGGATGGGCTGGATGGCTCTTTTTCTTAGCAGCTGCTGGATTTCTGCGGCTGCAGCCTCCCTCTGATCGGGTAGTACATCGGGGAGGTTCCTGAGTCTGGGGACATGTTGCATTGGGATTTTGTAACCTCTGGATATGATTCGAAGCACCCAGCGGTCTGACGTGATGGACTCCCATGCTGCCAGATGCTTCGAGAAGCGCCCCCCGACTACCTCCAGAGTGGAGCAGTCGGGCAACCCTTCAGGGCTGTTGCGTGGGCAGATCAGAGAAAGCTTCTCTGGACCCAAAGTTTCTCGGGGACCCTCAGCCTCTAGGGCGGCACCCTCCCTGTCTTCCTCTGCCACGGAAGGACTGGTTGTCCAGAGCGGGTTGGGAATGTTGCGATTTCTGGAACCACATCTTCTTCTGTCCCTTTTGGTTCTTCGAGAATGACCTCTGGGGAGCAGAGAAGCGGACTCCGATGGCAGACAACGTCTTCCCATCCTTCTCACTCTGGACAAGTGTCTCGCGAACGGTCTTGCCGAACAAGGCAAAACCATCAAAGGGGGCGTTCGCAAAGGACGCCTTAAAGGGCTCCGCGAAGTCACAATGTCAGAGCCAGGCCTGACGTCTCATAACTAGGCCCGCTCCGCTAGCTCTAGCGGCTCCCTCAGTGGCGTGGGACAACAGCCGCATAGAGGTATTGGAAATAGATCTTAGAGTAGCCATACGAGTGGAGTACAACTGCTTGTCCTCCGCCGACATGGACTCTGGGGGGGAAGCAGCGTATTCTTTAATAAGATCTCGCTGCATCCTGATGACATGTGCCATGTAGTTCAGAGACCTTACTGAGAAGGTCGCTAAACTAAATACCCGCTTCCTAAGGCGATCCATCGAGCGGGACTCCTTGCTCGGTGGATGGACCGAGGGGCTCTCCTGAGCTAGTTCCCTCTTAGTGGCTGCCGCCATCAACATGGCATCTACAGGGGGACCCTTGCTCCAGTGGGACCGGTCTGCGGGGGGGGCTCAAAATCCTATCCGGGCTTTTAGGGACTGGCTCCACAGTGTCCGGCTCCTTCCACGCCCTGGTGGTGATAAGGTCCAGCAGGGGGTCGGCCGGAGGGGACACCCAAGAGGTAGATGGGCCTGCTTCGAATGCCTCCAGGAACACAGACTCGTCGGAGGAAGCCTTGGGGGCAGACCACCCCCCCGATCCTGAGCATTTCCATGATGTCTCCAAAGGAGACATCCTCAAGGGGTGACCTTGGGGAGCCTTCCCCTTCATCCAAGTCCGTGTTCTCTGTTAAGGACTCGGAGGAGTCCACGTGCCTCCTCTTACACTTGTGCTTGCGAGGCACTTCCTCGGGGGGGCTGTCCGAGGAGGTCTCACCAGCAATATCCTATTCCAATGGAACAACCTGGGACATGGAAGCAGGCTGTCCCTGTGGCCTGGTGACGGAAGCCTGACCAGCAGAGAGGGAGTGCAGGGTGGAGCCGAGACAAGGGCCGGGGGTCCGGATGCTCTCGACAGAGCTCTCTCCACTGCATCGAAGGCCGAGGGGGAGCCGCTCTCCCTGGGCTCTGAAAGCCAATTCCCACTCTGATCCGATGAAGGGATCGGAACTGGCGCCGAGACCGTCGGATCCGAGGGACCAGTGTGCTCCGACCTGAACACAGCCGAAGGTACACTGAATCCCTCAGATCCAAAGTTCGCCCCACGGCTCCGAGAGGTCGGATCCGATGATGGAACCGACAGACTCGAGGGCAGGGTCGGATCCGAAGTACCCAGTACTGTCGGCACCGACCCACCCCCGGCTCCGACGCTGCCCAGCTCCGAGCGCTCCGAACCCGGGAAGCGGGTCAGAGAAGGAGCTATCGGAACAAAGAAAGGTGTCGAGCTCCCACCCGAAGGGGGGGGGGGGGACAAGAGCACTCCCATCTGCAGCTGGGCCTGGAAGAACCTTCTCATCATCCGGTCCAAGTCTGCATCAGAGAGGCTGTAGGTGGATCTTGAAGAGGCCACCGAGGCAGGCCTGGAATGCCGCCTCGATGACCTCGATGGAGATTGGGTCTCCTTCTCCTCGGGTCCCGGGGAGAAGCAAGGGAATCGGAGCCGAGAAGGAGGAGACCTGGAAGCCGTGGAGGGAGAAGCCCGCTTAGCTGGGGGGGCCGAAGCGGAGGCCTCGGCCCGCCACTTGTGGTGCTTCTCCCTCCATTTCTCCCTCCTGGCCTCCCTGTCCTCCGGTGCTTTAGTAGGAGTTTGAATCCCGGCCGGGGGAAGGGGGCATGAGTGGCCTCCACCACAGGCTGAGGAGGTGCCACGGGAGTAGCGGAGGCCGAAGCCGAATCCGGAGGCAGAAGTCCTGCCAGGATCAGCTTCGACCTCTGCTCTTTCAGTGCCCTGGGGTTGACCGCTGCACAAATGGTACAGCCCGAGGACAGGTGTTCAACCCCAAGGCACCGAACACACCGAGTGTGGCCATCTGCCAGAGAGAGCTTATGGCCATACTCGGTGCACTTAGAAAAAATAGGTTTTGGGGCCTCTGACATACCCAAAACTAAATAAAAGCTACACAAACACACTAGGCCCCAAACACAAGCACACCACACACTAACGACCAGCGAGGGGAGGGTAAACACTAAAAATTTAAAAATTAACTGACTAAAGGGAAACCTAACACACACACACTGATTAAACTACTGAAAAAAGTAGGCTGATTAGACAAAAGAGTCACTTATCTGAAAAAATTGCCAGGAGCTCAAAATCCAGCTGACACACTTAACAGCGGCAAACTAGATCTGAGGTCATTTGGGGTTGGCAGGGGATTATGGGTGAGAGGAGGAGCTAGGAGCTCGGATCCAAAGCTGTATAATAAGCTGCCGGCTCGGATCCGATGTCGGATCCAAGACCCCAAAGGTTGCTGACAAATGAAGTCCCTACTCCAGATCTATTATTATTAATGGTGCGGGTACAACAATGAAACAGTGTTTAAAAAAACTATAATGTTAAGGGGCCATGTGATAACATTGTTTAAGTTCTATGTATATCAAGCTCTCAGACTCCTGTTATAAGTTTACTTTGCTATTTGCAGATAGCCAGAAAAAGGTAGTAAATAAGAGCTATATAAACACAGTTGAAATGCATTTACAAAAGTAATGGTGAAATATCAGATTTTCTTGTTTTGGGACTCTTTTGTGGGTAATATGTCCCTGCACAGTAAACTCTCTTAGCGACAGGTCAGTGGACATGTACAACAATTTGCTATAAGAGGAGTGACATGTAACACGATATGCGTAGAAGTGCTCTAGGTGCAGAGAGAACAGGGGACAATGTTCATGGAGTGTAATGCACCAGAACGTGGGAGCAATACAGAGCAGCATGAGCTGGATTAAGCAGATTCAGAATAAACATCTTAAGGAAAGGAATAAATGCAAAGAAACTATGGACAGTTAGATGTGGGAGAAGAAGATACCGAAAGGTAAATATCGGATGAAGAGTATGGAATTTTAAACCGATGGTAAGGCATTATCAGTAGAGGAAAAGGGAAGAGAAATAAAAGGGGTGGTACAGCAGAAAACAGACAGGAAGGGAGGTACGTATAGAAGAAGGGGATAGCAGTGCAAGATATGGGCCAAGTGGGCAGTAAGGAAGGATTATGATACCAAAAGGAGGCAAGAAGAAGTGGGAGAAGTATGAGGAAGACAGTGGGGATGAATGACAGAGGGGACAGGGCAGCAGGATAGGAAGAAACTCCAGATGGTTGCAGTGAGACAGACCCATGGCAAATCCCCAGTGTGACCTGCAGCCAAAGGGGGTGTTACTGCCATGAATGTTAAGTTGCATAAGGGCAGTTAGTCTAGCTCAGGGGGGACCTGGCAAATGTTTCCAGGTTCTAATACAAATAGTAAGACAGGAGAAGAGACACAAACTGTGCTGAGCAATGTGAGTGGGCTTAGCACCATTAAGACAGACAAAAGGATTAAGTAGGTTAGAGTGCATAAAATGGGGGCGGAACATGAGTGGTTCTTATGATTAGAAAAACAGGTGAGGTGGGATAGAGGAAGAGGTTGAACAGAACTTAAAATGAAAATGGGTGTTGGTAAGGAATATCAGAGAGTAGGACTGAGATCCTTTTATAGACTAAATGCAAACGTAGATGGGATACAGAAAGATTTTTTGGTGAGCAGTTGCAAAAAGGTAAGGAGGGTGTGAGTTTAACATGTGGTTAAATCTTGCACGGATATGCTACATGGGGTGAAACAATTTCACAAGCAAGATCAGAAGGAAAAGTTTAGAGAAATGGCAAAGGCGAGACTAGTGGATAGATGTAGGATGCCAGTAAGGGAGATGCAAATAATTTATGCATTTAAGTGATAAGAATGAACAAGCTACCATGCTGGATTGAGAACGGCTAGGGGATGTGGATGCTGCAGTGGTGCAGCGGTTTACGTTGTCGCTTCACAGCAAGAGGTTCACTGGTTCAATTCTCAGCTGGGGTGCCTTCTGTATGAAGTCTGCATGTCCTCCCTGCATTCGTGTGGGTTTCCCCTGGGTGCCCCAGTTTTCTCCCACATTAAAGATATGCATCTGGGCCTCCTCTGAAAATTGGCCCGTTCCAAGTTGGACTTTCCCAAATGTTAAATAAATAATAAATAAAAAATAAAGCAGAGAGGATTACCATGAAAGAGAAATGTTTACTGGATCAAGCTCATGTGAGGATGGACTATGAGCGATAAAGGAAATGGTGCTAGAAGTAGAACCCTTGAAAAATGAGATGAGGGGATCACAAAAGGTGGGTCTAAAGTACATTAGAGGAGACCATAAAGATGAATAAAGAGGGAATGACTGGATGTGTGAGGTTAGGGGAGAATGGTGTAAAAGTGGTATAGAGTGAAAAGCTGATGGGCCACCCAGGGACACACACAAGAAATGGACTAAATGAGAGAAGTAGTGGCTACTCAGCAGAAGGGGACAGAAGGAGATCAAAACGCAGAAACCATAAATCAAGGAAGTGCTGATGGACAAAGCAAGAACCGGTGTAGCATAAGATAGGTGGGATGTCCAGCAATGGGGTGACAAATAGCAAACTACTGTAAAGAAAAATGAAGGATCAAAAAGAGAGGAGTGGGATAATGATGATGAAGAATGAGAACAGCAAGAGAAGGTGCACAGGAAGGAAGATGTGCTGGGATGTCTGTAGGCTACCATCATGAAATGTATGCTTTTGGAAGAATGGGGCAAGAAAGAGATACAAAGGTAAGACTTACAGGGATAAGTGCTCATGGGGATGAATGTGGATGTTGAACAGACACTTAAGTATAGCAGAGGTAATTAATACCATAGGTATGTAAAAGGTAGTAATGCATTAAGGCCAGATAGGCCTCCCTTTTCCCCCCCAAAACTGAAGGTTTTGAAGCAGCTGAAAAAATAAAGGATGTGTTTAATGAAGTCATGGACTGCTTAACTCAATGCACCAGGTGATTATACTGCTGAATGTCAAACACAACTCCAATTTCATGGAGATACTCCTTAATTAAACCCATTATAAAAGAAAACAAAGACCCTTTACAGTGTAAATCTTATAGGCCAATATCTTTACTTAACAATGATTATAAAATCTTCATGTCAATATTAGTAGAATTAAAAAAATCATTGACACACATAATAAATGAGTGTCAAACAGGATTCATTTATAAAAGACACACACAAGACAATATACAAAGAATTCTAACACTCATACATTTTTTAAACAGAAACAACCAAGAAGCTCTAATACTAGCTTTGGATATAGAAAAAGCCTTTGATTCGTTGAGCTGGCATTTTCTTTTTAAGGCTTTAGAATTGTTTGAATTTCCTACTAATTTTATTACGCTAATAAAGAATATTTACAAAAACAATTTGGCTTACGTAAAACTTGGGCCATTTACCTCGAAGGCTATTGAAATAACCAAAGCTACAAACCAGGGATGTCCGATGTCTCCCATCCCTTAGGAATTGAATTATTTGCCTCATTAGTACACCACAACTCTAATATATAAGGCATAGATGTATATGGTCAACTCAATTCAAAAATTATGTTATTTGCTGATGATGTTTTACTCACATTATCTGTCTCGGAGAAATCAGTACAAAAACTAGATGAAATAGTGGAAAGGTTTTATCATATTTCCGGCCTTAGATTTAACAAGGGAAAATCTAATTATATACATTTGAATAAAGAGAGAGAATTTACCTTAACTGCAAATTGTGTGATAGGAAAACAAGTTCCCATAATAAAATATTTAGGAGTAACACTTTGTGATAATTTGGAATCTACGTTAGCCACAAATTATAGCAACATAATTAATAAAATAAAAATGTTAATAGTAAGCTGGAATAAAATGTTCTTGAGATTTGAAGACAGATTACAAAGAATAAAAATTACATTACTTCCAAAAATTACTTACATTGCACAAGCTATTCCTATAGTACCTAACAAGAAAATCTTGAAAGAAATAAATAAAATTCTATTAAACTTTCTTTGATATCCAAAAAGAAATAGAACAGCCTTATACACATCATATTAGATATTGGGAAATGGGTGGAATTAAACTTCCAGATCTAGAATCATACATAAAAGCTTCCATACTAAGAACTATCATTAACTGGATAGATCCTAATTACTCTTCAACATGGAAAACATTGCACACTATTATTTTTCTAAATGAACATAAAATAATTAAAAACTGTATATTAAGTGAATAAAATAATAGGATGTGGCACATATTGACTGTTAATATTCAATATAATATAACAAAACCAACAAACAAATTATATAAATAATATTTACAATTTATTCAGAAGATTTATATATACTAACACGGATATTAAGATTTGGCTAAACTTGATAATACCCTTTAGCTCTACAAAGAATTTCTTCAATAAAATTCATAATGTTATCTTAACTAGATGGGAGGGGAAAAACTTCACTTGTTGGCAACATTGTATAGAGAATCAAGTAGTATTAGACATTCAACAAATTCAGAATAAATATGACATTCCATCAGCAGATTGGTTGATACTACAAAGCATATTATCATATGTTAAGGATCTTAATAGTAAAATTATTAATTCTCCTTCTAAAACTAGTCCAAATATAAGTCTAATATCTGAAGTTATTTACAATTATAATTGGATGAATCTAATTTCAAAATTATACAAAAATAACATATAAAACTAACCCTAATGCAAGATATTGGAATTTAATAGCAAAAGGATGTCACACTAATCTATCAATTGAGAGTAAAACAAATATTTTATGTTCTGTTAACTTAACATTTAATTTACAAGTATGGAAAATATTTACATGGAAATATATTCACAGGGTATTTATTACACCTGATAAACTAGCCAAATTCAATTCACTTGATAAATCCATTTGTTGGAGATGTTATTTAAACTGTAAAGCTGATTGGTCTCATATATTTTTGATTGTATTAATATAAACAAATTGTGGGAAGAAATTACTATTTTTCTCCAAGCTATATTCATAGATATCTTTATTTTAACCATATATTTAGTCCTCTTAAATGTTAATGATAGTATTGGAATGAATAAAAAAGATCTATACCTACTTTGGTCCATACTAGCTGTGGCAAGGAAATGTATAACTAGGAAGTGGAAGTCTTCACAAGAACCTACTCTGGAAAAATTCTTGAGACTGATGGAAGAAACAGCAACATTAGAAATCAAGGTGAAGGAATTGAGAATTTCACCAAAAACATGGACAAACAATCCTTGGGAAAAAATGTAGCTCTTATTGAGACATGAAAAATGAACCCTAAATAATTAGTGTGCAACTTTATACTTTATTAATTGACTATTATAAATTTTTGTTACTAATTTCATATATTTTATAAATTTTTTTTCCCTCCTTGGTTCAGGGCAATTGTACATAGTGTATATAACGGATTATAATACTTGTTTATTGATGATTGTATTGATAAACATTATATTATTTGGAAAACAAAAAATCATTTGAAAAAAAAAAGAAATTTCAAGTGTTCGAAGATTGACTTTCAACGGCACCGTATGGTGCAGATAGGGAGAATTTCCCTTTTCTGCACTGAAGTACGGTCTCGGAGTTGGTATATTTAAGTAGGGGGTGTGGGGGGGTGCAGGGGGGCTTGCCCCCTATTGCTCACATTGTTAAGGTGTGTTTTTCTTTTTTTTTATTTGATATTCGAACATCAAAATGTCGAACATTTGGTCTCAACCATGTAACATTCAACATTTTGGATGTTCGAATATTTAACTTAGACCCAAAAATATCTGCACGAGGGGAGTACAAAGTTAAGTACATGTGACTGTTTGGCATAGTGGATGTGCATAAAATCTTATTAAGGGCAGACGCTACTTGTTATTTGGGGAGAACAAGAACCAGGGCTAGGATTGATAGAGTTTATATAACAAGATATTACCAGTCATGGGTGGAATGAAGTGGAACATATCTGATAGCATTATCTAATCATGTGCCTATACTCACAGAAATCCAAAAAGCTGGGAAGAAACAGGAAGGTGAACATTAGGAATTTTCTACATATTGGTTGAGTAATGAAGCCTCTGAACAATGGGCTGTGAACATGGTTCAGGAACAGCTCCTAGGTTTTTGGGCTAGTTTGGAACCCTTGGCTGCCCTATGGGATGTTGCTAAAGATAAAATAAGAGCAAAGATAGCCAAAATAACACATAAGAAATGGAAAGCATATAGGCAGAAATATGTCTCAACACCAGAGTCCACTAAAAAGCTGGAGAAACAGTACCAGTGGTATCCTAATGTGTTTGTAGAGGCTAAGCATCTGAAAGCCAGGAAGGCTGTTAAAGAATACTTGGATAATGTTAATTCCCATGAGGCTAAGATCCTGAAACCTGAACTATTTCTCCTATATGGCAAGGAGTAAGTGCTTAGCAGAAATGTCAATAGGCTCTAACAGGTTACACAGGTAGACGGAAACAGACCCTGACAAAATAAGGGAAATACTGATAGAGTACTATATCAGACTATACGAGGAGGACCCTACAGTGGAACAAAAAGGACGAGAAGCAGTGAGCTACTTAAGGACACTTGGAGGGACAGCATTAGTGATAGCACCCATTACTAAGGAGGGTAGGGGGGCTCTGCTCTCTGCACCACCTTATTAATGGATACTAACTCTAACACTGCCCCTTCCCCCAACCCTAACCCTACACAATAAAGTCATTAAAACCTTCCTGCAATACTGTCACTATGCAAGACAGACTCCGACACACAAACATTCAAATTTATACACAAGCAACACTACATCTATCCCCTAACCTAACCCTTACCCTAAAATACACAAATTTGCACATGTGCGCGTGCACACATACCACTCATTTTTCACTCATCCCCGACCCTAACCCTAACTCACACACACAGACATTCTCACTCCCCCACCCCCACTCACTTGCATTGCCATTCTGTACATTCGACATACCCACTGTTCAGCCATCAGCACCTTTGACATGTCAAACATTCAGCTATCTTCACGGTCAACATAAAATCACTCCTCCTGTATTTATCGAAAAAACATATGTTCAGTGAAATTCAGAGGAACCATACACATGCACGCATATGAGTATGGTTAGTGTACTCTGTCAATTGCAACTCAACAAAATACAGTTCTCTCTCTCTAAATCGAAAGTTACACTGGTCATCTTCCAGAGACGCTGAACATCAGCTTGTTGACTATTGCTGTGGTGTATGAGCTGTGCTTGCATGCAGCTAGTCGGGTTTTGCAGATTAGGGTTAGAATAATATAGATTTAGGTGTGCTGTGAGTGTTTCTGAGTTAGGATTACTAATGAGACTAGATAACGTGAAACTCTTCACAATATGTATGTGTGGTGGTACACGTGTGGTGTGCAGGTGTCTTTACTGTCATATGTAGTAGTGCTGTTAGGGAAAGTGTTTTTGTTACGGTAATACGTATGGTTACTGTTTGGGAAGAATGAAAGAGGTACATTACGAGCAAAAAAAAAGCACAGAAAAGGCTGAAAAAAATTGGGTACACATTTTTTTGATGTCGTATGTTTAAAACACTTGGGTTAGTCCAACAGACATCACCTCTTCCAGGTTATGTTCTTACTGGCCAAAAAGGACTGACCTGGCATAGGTCAAGCAAGTAGAGTACAGCGACAAATCTCGCTTTACCAGAAAGGCTCATCCAGACTCTGATACACTTTACTGTGAAGGAAAGGTTAGTTTGCTTTTATTTGTTATATTTTGTATTACTTTATTGCCTTTCTATATTTTGAATACTGTGGTTTGTTTTCTTTACCTTGTGTTTTACTTGCATTCTGCTTTAACTGCAAATTAAAACTTCAAGAGACTACAGCTCGGTCTCTTCTGAGTCAGACAGAATTTTTTTCCTGCCCTCCCACCCAGTTACAGTTGTCTTGTTAAATACCACTGTCTTTCTAGTTGCCTGCCTCTTAAGTTAATCTGACCATATATCTCATTTCCTCTCTGCTTTCACTGGTTGTGAGAGTAATTACAAAATCATCATTTTTGAAATCCCTCCCCTTCAACTATTTAAATGTATTGGCCATCCTACTGTATTCCATATGTGACCACCCCTTTCAATCCATCTTGCTGTTTTAAAAATAGTAACTCTCCACTAAACTTTAACTTTTTAAACAGGTAAAACTTAAGTTACCTACTTTCACATCTAACTTCTCTAGTGCACACTGCAATGTGCATTTTTTTCATCTTACCTTTAAGCATCCCTCCGACTAGCACTTGCTCTAATACCTGCTGGAAAGCACTAGGAAGCCTTAAACTGATACAAGCACTCAACTCTCATTGTTAATAAGAAGAAATTAATAGTAGGCACTAAACAGCCTATAACTGCAAAGTACCTTGCTAAGGTAAGGGAAAACAGCTCCTGTACAAAAAAAAAAAAAAAAAAAAAAAAGGCATGTCCAAGGGTCAGCTTCCGGTGATTTCTCCTGTCCACCTGGCGGATCTGGGCATACTGGGGCAATTGCCTCATGTACACAGACAACCCTCTCCTCCTACCAACCAACACTACAACCTGTGAGAGATGCACTTACATAGCCAAAATAGAAGCAAAGCTCTCTCCACCCAAGATTGTGCTAGACAGTCAAGAGGAGAAGGTTAGCACCCACACTATACCTCAAGCAACACATAGCCCTTCTAAACCCACACCACCAACACCCACATATAGCAACACTAAATCCACATATGCAGAGGCCCTTAACAGTAACCTGTCCAAGCAAGAAGGACCTCTGAAGCTGAAACGCAAACAAACACCAATCACAACCGAAGTGTTATAGTTCACAACACCAGTGTACCACCCAGCAACAGCCCCTAAGGCAAGGCAACATACCTAACACTTTAGTCATAGGTGACTCTATAGTCCGGCACACTGATGTTCCACTCACCAGGTTGAACAAGGAGAAAATTACAGTCAGCTGCCTGTCAGGTGCCAGGATCCGTCACATAAAGCATGCACTCAAGTCACTCCACAACAAGTACAAATATGACTCTGTCATTGTCCATGTTGGAGTGAATGACTTGAGATGTACCTCCCTGGACTACATGAAAAGAGACATGGAATAGCTCTCGGATCATGTGGCCCAGGCAGGTATGACCCTAGCCCTGAGTAGCATCCTGCCTTCGCCCAGAATGATACCACAACATAAGGACAAAATGATTGACTTCAACAATTGGCTAAGCTTCTGGTGTCATTCAAAGGGGATCCAGTATCTGTCTGCCTGGGACGACATGATTGACAGACCACGATGCTTTGCCAGAGATGGTCTGCACCTGTTGCCCTGGGATTCAGGTTACTGGCTAAGGCTCTTGCCACCCCTATAGTGCCTTTTTTAGGCAAAGTTCAAAGGACAAAACCACCACTGTAACAGGTACAAGCATGCAAAATCTGAAGGTAATGCTACTCAATGCTAGAAGACTAAACTGTACTCTCTCGAGGCACTCCTAAAAACGGAGAACATCGATATCTGTGCAGTAACTGAGACCTGGTTCAAGGCTCCAGAGAGCACACCCCTGCAATACCAGGCTACAACTCTTATCACACTTTTCGCCACCAAACCAGGACCAAAACACTAAAGGTGGAGGAGTGTCAATATTCACCAAGGATATTCACACCACTAGGCTAGTTGCCCAACACAATGCGTCTGAAATTCTCCAGGTGCAACTAACACTAGGTAAGACTGCAATCCAAATTGTAGCTTGCTACAGATCCCCCACCATACCCCAAGATTCTCACTACACCTTTCCAAACATACTGGAAAATATTAAGACAGAACCAAACACCCTAATACTGGGTGATTTTTAACTACCCTGCCATTAACTGGGAAAACTACTCATGTACCAACACCTTTCCCCAACGGTTCTTGGAATTCATAAATTCCGATGCCCTGGATCAACTAATCCATAGTCCCACCAGGGGATCCAATATCCTAGACCTGGTCATTACCAACATGGGAAATCGATGCTCCACACCTATGGTCACCCCCTTGTTAGTCAGGTCTGACCATAAGCTAATCACCCTTAACATCCACATCCCACCCCCACCCCCCAGTAAGGAAACCTCCATAAAAAACTTCTCCAAAGCCAACTTCATGCTACTCAAGTCAGAAGTGACAAACTTCATGATGCCCATGCAGATGGGAACTGAAAGTTCAACTGCTGAATCTTACACTAAGGCACTGTACACGTGCACATCCACGCATGCATGAATCGTGCCATCCCAAATAGAACCAAGATGCTCTCATCCAAAAGAAGGAAATCAATCTGGTGGTCCCCTGCCATAAACAAACTTTACAACAAAAGGAAGAAACTGTTGCAGAAAAGAGGAAAATCCCAGGAAACAAAAAAATCCCTTACCAGCCTCAGTAAGAAAATGAGATCCCTCATAAAATCCTCCAAAGCTAGTTACGAAAATAAAATTGCCAAAGATTCCAAAGACAACCACAAGGCATTCTATAACTATGTCAAGAATCTAAATGGTAATGCTCAGATCTGCGCTGAGCTAAAAACAGAATGGCATTAAATATACTGATCCCAAGGATATTGCCAATATCCTGGCAGATCGATTCAGTGCCAACTTCACCCCCTAAATGGCCCATCTCAATACCGGAAGATTGCCAAATTCCAGTAATAACGGCCACACAGGTAAAAAACGCACTCTCCAAAGCTAAGAATACAGCATCCATGGGACCAGATGACATCCCGGGCAATGTACTACATGAACTACAATATGAATTGGCACCTCACCTAAGTGTCATGTTTAATCATAGCCTCACCTCAGGTTTCGTGCCCACCGAGTGGCGTGGAGCTACAGTTATCCCACTCCACAAGGGGGGATCCACCTTGGATCCCGGAAACTACCGTCCCATCAGTCTGACGAGCCTGATCTGCAAGGCCATGGAGCGTATTATCATGGAACTTATAAACAAAGACATTGGCAACCTTTAAAACACTGGACCCCACCCAGTTTGGGTTCGTGAAGGGCTGATCTTGTCTGCTGAACCTGATTGACTTCTTCAAATCAGTCTCCAGAGCCATGGACAAGGGTAAGGTGGTCCACACAGCCTATCTAGACCTTGTCAAGGATTTTGACACCATCCCCCACACTGGAATCATAGATAAACTTACTAAGCTGGGCATGAATCCCTAAGTCACCCAATGGGTTGCTTACTGATAGAACCCACACTGTAAAAGTAGCCGACTCCAAATCCAGCTTCAGACAAGTGACAAGTGGAGTACCTCAGGGTTCAGTCCTGGGACCACTCTTGTTTGGCATCTACTTCTCTGAAGTACAGGCCAACACTAAGGGACTCTGGCTAACAAAGTTCACAGATGACTGCAAACTGGGAGCCATTACTGAATCCCCAAATGATGTGGATACTCTACAAAAGGGCCTTACAGAAACAGATGCTTGGTGCCAGAGCCATGGGCTCAAGCTCAATGCCAAGAAATGTATAGTTATCCCCTCTGGGAAAAAACACGTACCCATGAATTACCATATAGGTGGCAGTAAGTACACTAAACACCGAAAGTGTGATAAGAGACTTAGGGACACAGGTGGACAGTGGTCTAACCTTCGATAACCACATCGCCAGAACAGTCAGGAAATCCTTTTATGTGGCGCACCTCATCACTAAGGGCTTTTCATCCAGAAAAAAGGAGGTCATTGTCCCACTGTATTCATCCGTCATTAGACCCATTATAGAATACAATGCCCCGTTTGGTATGTACCTCTCAAGACATCTGCAACAACTGGAAAGGCCGGAGAAATACCTCACTAAAAGAATCACAGGCCTAATGCAAATGTCCTACACTGACCGCCTTAAAAAACTCCAGCTATACTCTGTCACATATCGTCTACTCAGAGGCGATCTCTGCTTAACATACAAGGCCATGTCAAACCCAGAGCTGTTGGACATGCTACACTTAAAGAAATCCCAATCCCTCAGAGCCACAAGCTCCAGGGATCCAAACCTTGTCATCACAATAAACAAAACATGCTGGAGGGATAGGTTCCTGACCCAGACACTCCCCAGACTCTGGAATAGATTTCCCATACATGTCAAGCAGAGTGCCTCTTTGGCCCTCTTCAAATGGAACCTTGATGATTGGATGGGAGAAAGGAAAATCACCCCGTGGATCACGTCAGTCACCCTGCTGGGCAGGGGTCCAGGGAAGTAAATAGTGTGGGAAGAAATAGCCAGGGAATTGTTATGGCTAGGCTTGTATAGGCCCTAGGGCTGATAGCCTAGTACCATCCTATGAACTGTTTTTTTCTCCAAGTTTTCTGCAATCTGCACTCTAAGGAACACTTTCCACATGCATGTGATGTATGGGGGCTTGTCTCTTTGCAAAAGTACTTACTTTGCTGCCTTGATTATTTTTTATTTTACGTTTTGGTTCTGGATGTATGATCTCTCAATGAAGGGGGGCTTTCAATGCATGCGGTTATCCAATCATTGGTGTGTAATTACTAGGAAATGACGTTGATACCCACAGAAAAATGTTCTAGAGCCTTCAGGACTTGGATTAATCATAATTCCCCTTCCACCTCCTGGTTGAAGCATGCAACAGTGAGTTCATACACACACCACTTGAGATAATGTGATCTGAGCTGACCCCAGCTGATGCAAGTCCTGTAGTGTCCTCCATTCACCAGTAGTGGGTGGTGCTACAGCACTTAATTCCCCACCTTTACATCATATGAGATGATCTGGGAGTCGTAAGTCCTACTCATTCTTACATCTCCAACACCGAGGCCACGATCAGAATGAGGTCACTAGACCCTGTGGCTGTGCCACTGAACCAGCCTGATGAACTTTTTTTTCAAGCACATCACTTTATATCCACAACAGTTTTTCTGAAGATTCAGTGGACTCCAAAAGTGAAGCTGAATTTAACAATGTACAAAAATACAAGCCAACTTCAATGAAGCTGAGGATGTCACAAGACATCAGTTAATAAGGAACTCACAGCTTATGAGCTACACAGAATAACAGGCAGATAAGGAAGAATAAGTATGCTGACAAATTGTGTGTTTAAGTTCAACACTTTGAAGTAGAGGTGTGCTGTGCACACACATTTATGTACTGTAGGCTTTCTCAGCATTGGGCAGCCATGGTGGTGCAGCGGTTAGCGTTGCTGCCTCACAGCAAGAGGTTCACCGGTTCAATCCTCAGCTGGGGTGCCTTCTGTGTGGAGTCTGCATGTCCTCCCTGTGGTTGCGTAGGTTTCCTCCGGGTGCTCCGGTTTCCTCCCACATCCCAAAGACATGCTGTAGGTGGAGTGGACACTCTAAATTGTCCCTAGGTGTGCGTGTGTGTGCCTTCTGTGGAAGGTTGGGCACCGGGCTGGCAACTCGACACCGTAAAACTCCGCTGCCAATCATGGTGACCCCTAACCGGGAAAAGCTGAAAGAAGAAGAAGAAGAAGGCTTTCTCAGCATTAGAAGATGCATTAAAATCATACCATAGAACTGTGGCAAGGCAGTATGGCACCCCAACCAATACATCCATTAATGCCCCCAGCAGTAAGTGATTGCCCTTTTGTAATTATGCTTATTAATGTAGTGACCTAAGAACTCATCTTTGAGAACATGAACAGTTTGAGAGTTTGTAGACTGTCAAGCCTTCCTTTTTTTAAAGGGGGGTATACTCAATCTGCAACTCCCCAACAAGTTGGTCCCTGCCTCAGGCACCCCATCCACCCTGCCCCTTCCTACTGTTCTGAATCACATATCAGACTAATGATGGGGATGACTTTCTGGTCATGTGCTAAAAAAAAAAAAAAAGTTATGCCCTTACCATAACATTCCAGCTGTGTTGTCCATTTTCATTCTTCCTTAACTGTTGGGTTCGGATCTGATCCTTGGATCTGACTCGTCTGTTACTAAAGCTCATGGCCAAGTAAAAGCTCTCTAGATCCTCCCCTTACCCCCACTGCACCAACCCCTAAAATACCTCACATCTTGTCTGCTGTTTTACATAAAGTAGAAATAACTACTATAAATTTCCTAATGGAATAAGCCATATCCGGAGGTCAACATTAAGGACAGTGGTGTCCTTATAATCTTTCATTCTTCCAGAAATTCATTGTGAAAAAGGTGGGCTTGGTTGGCGGGAAGTTGAGGAAGAATGAAAACGGACACCATAGATGGAACATTATGGTTAAGTACATAACTTTTTTTATCTGATGTTAATTTTCATTCTATCCTCAACTGTTAGGACATACTCCCCAGCTACTAAAATTCCCAGGTGGACTCTAATGAAAGATATTCCTGAGCACAGTTGGGCCAAAGGCAGTTCTTCCCCTCAAGAACAGATCCAGTTTGTAATGAGTGATAAAGTTATGAAGGTTGGCCCAGGTTGTAGCCACACATATGTCGTCCATGGAAGCTGTAGATAGAAACACTGAAGAAGTAGCCGTGGACTTAGCTGAATTGGCTCTTAAAGGTTTTGGTTAGGTTAGACCCAACTTGTTGCAGATAAATAATATGCAATCTGTCAGCCATCTGGCTAAAGTTACCTTTGCAACTGGTTTTCCCAATTTAGCATCTGCAAAGAACACAAATAATTGATCTGTCTTTCTAACTTTTTTTTTGTTCTATGAAAGTAAAAATTTAATTGTCTGTGAACATCTAATAAATGCAACATATTTATTTGTCATTTGTTAACCATGTTAGCCCAGCTGAGCCAAAGGCCCATTTTCAGTGGAGACCTGAGGAGAAATGCTCCAGAACAATAGACAACAGGTATACATGAAAACAACTGAAAATTACAAAGTAATATCCTTGAATAATTTGACAGTAACACATTCACATGAAAAAATATACACAGACATAAAATGGCAGAGTAAAAAGCAGATGTAGGTTTATATGTAGCCAAGACTTATCTTTCCCTAAACATTTCCTAATATTGCAAGGTACAGAGTTAGATAGGTAATAAAAACATGAATAGCATTGCTATTTCCCAGGAGAATATGTAACAATATATTACAAAGATTACAAGTAAAAAAAAACAGCAGTTCATTATTCATCTGGCAATTAAACGTGTTTCATCAGTAAACTCCAAGCTTTAGAGTAAGGAGAGGCTGATGGGGGGGGGGGGGGGGGGTTAAGTGGGATCCTGGCACGGACAGGAGCTGGAATTAAGAAGGTAGTTTTTTTAAGTTCTATTTTGAAGTGGTTTGTACAAGTAATACTTCAGATTTTTGGGGGAAGATTGTTTCAGGCTTGAGACACTGTGCTTTTGTAAAGAAGTTTACCAATGTTTTTGTTAGTTTTATGAATATTAAGAAAGTGCTGATCACAGCTGCGTAGAGTTCGAGAGGGTGTATAGAGGAATATGACAGAGGAGAGTGAGGGACAGGCTGAGGGTTTATTTAATAGAGAGTGAGTGAATTGTAGCCAGGAAAGGAATAGTAGTTGGGGGAATCTGAGCCACTGAAGTTGTTTATATATATATATATATATATATATATATATATATATATATATATATCTATATATATCTATAGTCACCTTTGTTTGCAAATTTAGGAAAGAAAACTGGCAAATTAATGGACTGATTGACACTGGATTGTGACACTACCTTAGGAAGAAAAGAAGTGTTAGTATATAATGTGACTCTATCCTTATGAAAGATCAAGTAGGGAGGTTTACAAGACAATGCTTGAAGTTCTGAAATTCTTCTAGCAGAGGTAATGGTCGCTAGAAAGGTAGTCTTCCAGGTCAGGAACTTAAGATCGTGCTTAGCTGCTGGCTCAAAGGGAGAATGAATTAAGGCCTGCAGTACCAAGTTCAAATCCCATGGTGGAGTAGGATCTTTATATGGGGCTCTCAACATAAGTGTGCCTCTCAAAGATGCCTTACAAGATTTAGTAGAGGCTACAGAAGAATTCTCAAATCCAACGCGAAAGACAGAGACTGCTGCTAACTGAACTTTAATCATTGAGGAGCTACCACCCTCATTAAAAACTGTAGTCAAAAATTCAATACACTATGTACTGGAGCTGAGAATGGGTCAGTGTGTTTTTGTTGTGTCCAGGAAATGAACCTTTTCCATTTACTTCTGTAAAGTTTTCCTGTAGAAACCTTATTGGAAGATAAAAGTGTATGACGGACTGAGGGAAGAGAGCATTGGTTGTCTGGTTACTAATCGAATTGGAGAAACCACGCTGTTAGCGTGAGATTTGAGATATCCAGATGAGTCATGCCTGCCAAGTGAGACAGGAGGTCTGGAATCAGATCCAGAATCCAAGGTGGCTAAAGAAGATGAAGTTAAAGGAAGGGGAACTAAATCTGTTGAGGCCAGTAAGGTGCAATGAGGATGACTCTGCTCTTCAACCTGGCAGCTTTCTGTAGAAATTTTGGAATTAGTGGGTAAACATAAAGGAGACTGGGGGGGGGGGGGGGGGCAATTGTAGAGTACAGCATCCCTCGGTGATTCTCCAGAAAGGGGATTAGGGCAAAGTAGCTGCTGCATTTGTTGTTTAGGGAAGAAGGAAAAAGACTGCAGCAAGGCTTGCCCCAATGACAAAAAAATAATTTCTGTCATTTTTAAGTTGAGAGACCATTCGTGAGGTAGAAGGATGGACTTGCTCAATTTGTCTGCTATCACACTGGACTACCCTGGAATGTGCTATGAGAAAGAGGTTGAATGAGATCGACCATTGCCACAGTCTGTGGGCTTCTCGACACAAGATGTAAGACCTGGTTCCTCCTTGTTTGTTAATGTATCAAACTACTAACATACTGTCTGTCTGGATCGCAACTGTCCTGAAAGGGAGAGTGTCTTGGAATACCTGCAATGCTAAGAGCGCTGCTCTAATTTCCAGAACACAACACCTGCAACACATAGACCTCACAGTCAGAGTGTCAAACAGTCACAGCCCTTAAGGCCAAACACAATGCCAGACACACTAGTCATTGGTGACTCCATAGTCAGACACACTGACGTCCCGCTCACCAGACTGAGTAAGAAGAAGGTCACAGTAAGCTGCCTGTCGGGCGCTAGAATCCGCCACATAACGCAAGCACTCAGGTCTCTCAACAGCAGGTACAAATATGACTCAGTCATTGTCCACGCTGGTGTAAACGACCTGAGACATACCTCCTTGGACTACATGAAAAGAGACATTGAGGAGCTCTCCGATTATGTAGCCCAGGCAGGTATGACCCTGACCTTGAGCAGTATCCTACCTTCACCAAGAATGATGCCACAATACAGAGATAAGATGATCAGTTTTAACAATTGGCTTAAACACTGGTGTCATTCAAAGGGGATCCAGTATCTGTCTGCCTGGGATGACATGCTGGACAAGCCACGCTGCTTCGCAAGGGACGGCTTGCACCTGTCACCCCTGGGATACCGGATATTGGCAAAGGCTCTTGCCACCCCCATAGTGCCTTTTTTAGGCAAGGCTCAAATTCTAAACCTACCACCATAGAACACAAAAAGGAAAAAACTAAGGGTAATGCTGCTCAATGCCAGAAGTCTAAATCTCAAAATGCACGCACTCGAGGCCCTTCTCAGTATGGAGAACATCGATGTCTGTGCTGTGACAGAAACCTGGTTCAAGGCTCCTGAGAGCACCCCAGCGCTATCAGGTTTTACCTCATATCATGCGTTCCGGCCCCAAAATCCGGACAATACCAAGAAAGGAGGTGGGTATCCATATTCATCAAGGACACCCACACCTCAAGACTGGTGGCAACGCCACGATGCATCGGAGACCATCCAGGTGCAATTAACCATAGGCAAGACTGCTCTGCAAATTGTAGCATGTTACAGGCCACCCTCACAAACTCAGGAACCTCACATGGCCTTCCTGAAAACACTAGAGGGATAAATGTATCACCAAACACCATCATACTAGGTGACTTCAATTACCCTAATATAGACTGGGAACACTACTCAAGCCCAAACACCCTAGCCCAAAAGTTCCTGGAATTCATAAACTCAAATGCCATGGAACAACTAGTCACCATCCCCACAAGAGGAGATAACATACTTGATCTCATCATCACGAACATGGGAGCACAATGTTCAACACCGAAGTATACCCCTCACTGGTGAGATCAGATCACAAACTAATCTCGCTGGAGGTCCTCATCCCACCCCACCTGAAATAAAAAGACCACAGTAAAGAACTTCTCAAAAGCTGACTTCACACTTCTAAAGACTAGTGTGGTCTCCTTTAAGGCCCCGAGCGGCGGAAAACAGTACTCAAGCCGCTGAATCACTTACAAATGCCTTCTACCAGCACCTGCAGGACTGCATGGATAAGGCAATCCCAAGCAAAACAAAGACTCTTTGTACCAAAGGCAAGCGTCCAGTCTGGTGGACCCCAGCCATAAACAAACTCTACAACAAAAGGAGGAAGCTACTACAAGACAGAGCAAAATCCTTAAAAGGTAAGACACCCTTGATCACTATAAGTAAAAACTAAGAGCTCTCATAAAATCATCCAAAGCAAATTTCGAGAGAAAAATAGCTAAAGACTCAAAAGACAATCATAAGGCCTTCTTTAGCTATGTTAGAAACCTAGGAGGAAACTCCCAGATATGCTCAGAACTAGTTCAAAATGATGTGAAGATTACTGATCCTACAGACATTGCCAACATACTGGCTGACAGGTTCAGTGCAAACTTCTCCCCTCCCAAAAGGAGAGATATCTATACCAAACAATTGCAGCCCCCAAACATCTCCAGCGCCCAAGTGAGAACTGCTCTCTCCAAAGCAAAAAACACAGCATCCATGGGACCTGATGGTGTCCCCGGCTGTGTGCTCCACGAACTCAATGAGGAATTAAACCCACAGCTAGGACAGCTGTTTAATCAAAGTCTTACCTCTGGATACGTACCCAGGGAGTGGCGCACTGCAACTGTGGTCCCACTTCACAAAGGCGGTGCCTCCACCGACCCTGGAAATTACAGGCCCATTAGCTTGACAAGCCTTATCTGCAAAGCCATGGAGAAGACCATAATGGACCTCATAAATAAAGACACAGGGAATTTGCAGACTTTGGATCCAACCCAGTTTGGCTTTGTCAAAGGCAGATCATGCCTTTTAAACTTGGTTGACTTTTTCGAAACAGTCACCAAAGCCATTGATGAGGGAAAGGCAGTCCATACAGCCTACCTCGATCTGGCTAAGGCCTTCGATACAATACCCCACTCGGGTATCATTGAAAAACTCATCAGCTTAAATGTTAACCCATACATCACAAGATGGGTTGCAAACTGGCTGAGTGACAGAACCCACAGGGTCAGAGTTGCTGGAGCCATGTCAGACTCAAAGCCTGTCACAAGTGGTGTCCCACAGGGCTCAGTCCTGGGCCCACTCTTGTTTGGCATCTACTTTTCCAGTACAAGCAAACACAGGAGGGTTATGGCTGACAAAGTTTGCAGATGACTGCAAACTGGAGCCATAGTAGAAAACACATCTGACACAGATATCCTTCAGAAGGGTCTCACAGAAATGGATAACTGGTGCCAGAGCCACGCCTAAAGTTAAATGCCAAAAATGCATAGTCATACCCTTCGGGAAAAACAAGGTTACCCCTAGCTACCAAATAGGTGGCAATCCACTGAGCACAGAAGAAGTTATCAGGGACCTGGGGACCCAGGTTGATAGTAGTCTGTCATTCGACACCCATGTAGCTAAAGTAGTTAGGAAGACCTTCTACATTGCCCACCTTATCATGAAGGGATTCTCATCTAGATCAAGGGAGGTCATAGTCTCCCTTTACTCATCACTCATCAGACCAATGATTGAGTACAATGCCCCATTCGAATGTATCTGACCCGACACTTGCAGCAGCTGGAGAGGCCACAAAAGTTCCTCATCAAAAGGATAAAGGGTCTCAAAATCTGTCCTATGCTGCCCAACTGAAAGAACTCCAGCTCTATTCAGTCGCCACCGCTTGCTCAGAGGTGACCTTTGCCTAACATACAAGGCCATGTCAAACCCAGATTTGATGAATATGCTTCACCTCAAAAATCTAGATCCATCAGAGCCACAAGGGCGGAGACTTAAACCTCGACACGGCTATTAATAGGGCGTGCTGGAGGGATAGATTCATCACCCAAAGACTCCTATGCTGTGGAACAAAATCCCGGTACATGTGAGGCAGAGCACCTCGCTGGCCTTGTTCAAGAGAAATCTTGACCAATGGATGGGAGATCGCAGATATACCCAAGGGATTACCTCAGTGTCACTGCTTGACAGAGGCACAGCAAAATAATGGGTATAGTTCCCCATACTAAAGGGGTGGCGTAAGCCACAAAACGATGGGCTAGGCTTGTAAATGCCCTCGGGCAGATATCCTAGTATGAACCTATGAACCTATGAACCTATGTGCGTTGGCGTCTTCAGGGGACCAAGTGCCTTGGGCTGTTTTCCCAGAAAATGTCTCCCCACCCAATTTGGGAAGCATCCATGGTCACTGTAGCCTTGGGCTGAGGGAGGATGAAAGGATGGCCTTGTAGAACCTGATCTTATCGAATCCACCACCAAAGGTATCTTTTACATGTCTGAGTGATTCTTACTTGTGTTGACATGCATTGATAAAGAATCGACCACTGAGTTGCTAGCATCCATTGAAGAATTCTCATACGAAATCTTGCTAAAGGAACTAAAACAATGGCTGCTGACACTCACCCCAAGGTTTGCAAAATCAACCGAGCTGAAATTTTGGTACTGCAAATTATTTTCATGAACTGGAATCTGATAGTCTGCATTCCTGAGAGAGGAAGAGAAGCTGTCATTGATACCGTGTTCAACACTGCTCCTATGAATTCCAAGGCTTGAGTCAGTTGTAACTGAGACTTGTAATTTATGGTTATCCCCAGATGAAAACAAATCTGAAGTACCTGATCTATTGCTCTTATTAGTAAGATGGCTGCTTGGGCCAGTAATGAGCCAGTTGTCTAGATATGGAAATACTTGTCCCTGCAATCTCAAGTGAGCTCCTACCACTGCCATGCATTTGGCAAACACCCTGGGGACTGTGTTGAGGCCAAAGGGAAGTGCTCTAAACTGGTAGTGACAGGCTCCCAGACAGAAGCGTAAATACCTTCTGGATTGTCTGTTTATTTTTATGTGACAGTACACATTCTGAAGGGTCTATTAAGCACATCCAGTTGCCCTTGCCTAAAAAAGGCAGAATGGACTGAACCGTGACCATTTAGAATTTTGTGTGATGAACTGCTTTGTTCAAGTCGCCGAGATCCAAAATTGGTCTTCAGTCCCCCATTTTCTCTGACACAAAAAAGAATCTTGAGTAAGTTCTGGATTCTATCTGATCTAGTCGGACCTTGGATGACTTTTTTCTAGCAGCTTTTGTATTTCTAGTGCGGCTGCTTTCCTCTGACTGGGTGAAACATAGGGAATTTTGCAAACAGCAGGAGGTGGAAGTGAAAAGGTAATTATGTAACCTCTGGAAATAATCTCTGCACCAAGTATCTCTTGTTATATTTAGCCAGGCTCTCTGGTGCAGGGATAGTCAACCCCCGATTGCCTCCAGAGGGGGACTATCAGTCGTCCTTTCAGGAGCGCTGATATGGTCTATCAGAGAAAAAATCTCTGGACCCTTGGTTCTGCAGGCCTCCTCTCCTATGTGGATGTCGTCATCCATTTCAGCTCCCCCCTCTGCCCATAAGGGAACTATCTCTAAATGTGTCTCTGAAAGGACCCTGGAACTTCCGGAACCACATTTTTTTTGTCCACCTCGTTGATTCCTAGAAAAGGATCTTTGAGGGGTTAAAAAACATATACTGACTGCAGAGATGGTCTTCCCATCTTTTTCACACCTAAGGAGTGCGTCCTTCACTTTTGGATCAAACAACAAACTGCTGTCAAAAGGTGGATTGACAAATAAGGACTTGAAAGGCTCTGCAAAATCACATAAGCACATCCCAATAGAAATGCCTGAACCCAATGCCCTTGAGACACATTTCACTGCATGCGAGATACACCACATGGAAGAATTTGAAATAGATTAAAGGGTAATCAACTGAGAGGCCACAGAAGATTGAGCCCCAATAGTAATGGTCCAGGAAATGGATTCTGAAAGTTCATTGATCAAGTCCCTTTGTAGTCTGGTAAAATGTGTCAGACAGTTCAACAACCTAAGGGTAAGGGCAAAGGCTGCTGAAGCATATACACGCTTCCCAAATCTGTCCATTGCCCCAGACTCCCTGTTAGGGGGGTGGACAGAGGAACTTTGCTCAACAAGTTCCTTCTTGGTGGCCGCCGCCACAACCATAGTATCCACGGGTACCCCCCTACTCCAGAATTCCTTCCCGATAGGTGAAGCCAGAATCCAATCTGGTCTCTTAGGGACGGTCTCAACTGAATCAGGTTCCTTCCAGGCCCACCTAGAGATCAAATCAATGAGCTTGTTCGCAGGCAGAGTAACCCAGGAGGTAGATGGGCCAGATTCAAAGCCTTCCAGAAATACTGATTCCTCTGGTGAAGGGCTGCTGGATGACCAACCATCTCTCTGCTTCAGGATCTCAAGAATGTCTTCAAATGAGACATCTTCCAGAGTTGATCATGGGGACACTTATCCTTCATCAAAATCAGTATTTTCAGTGACTGACTCTTGCAGAGAGTCTAAATACCTCTTCTTATACCTCCTCTTCCTAGGGACTTCAGTGGGATGTTATGGTGAAGTGTAGGAAGAGATCATAAAACCCTGCTGGGTGGTCTTGGGTCTTGAGCTGGCTGGCAGTCCCTGCAGAGTAGAATGATGTGGTCCAAGCACAGAGACATCTGGAAACCAGATGGGAGATCTGAGGGGTTGGATCCGTCTGTCCTGTTGGAGCAGAAAACACTCTTGTCATTACCTTCAAAGGCAGACTGATCTAGGGAGAAGGAAGACAATGGTTCTGAGAAGGCAGGCTTCTGGACCGTTGCTTCCCTCTGCCCCAAGAGCAATCTCCCTGAGACGGAAGTTGGAGCTGAGCTGTCCAATGCCAAGGCACAGAGGGACAGAGATGGCTTCGAAAACCTCAGTGTTGACTCCAATGCCTCGGAGCCGACAAGGCAGCTTTGGCTCAGAGAGCCATCCAGATCCAAAGATGTTGGAGGCAGTACACTTAGAGAAAGGTTTGGATTCAAACAAAGGGTAAGTTCGGATCCATGCCAGAGACCCCCAGAAGGTTTGTATCCTGGGACTCTGAAACAACTGGTTGGATCAGAGAAGGAGCAGCTAGTGACATTGTGGTAGATGGACAGGCTTCCTGACCCAAGGGGGTATGAGCCAGAACAACAACCATCTGTATCTGCATCAAGAGGAATCCCTTCATTATTCTGTCCACATCTTCTTCAGTCAAACTCCTGGAAGAACAAGTTGAGGCAAGGGATAGTGACCTGGAATGGCATCTCCCCAAAAAGGGAGAGGGAACCCTGGAAGGCACCAAGTTCAATGCCAGTGAGTATTTTGTCCTAGGTAGGATCTTCAAGTCCAAAGGGTTTGGATCCATAGATTTTTTTGTCGGATCTAAAGGAGAGTGGATCGGAACCGGTTTTGGATCCAGCTTTTGCTTTTTCTTCTGCAGCTCCAAAGATGGAGTCGATGGAGGAGAAGGGCTCAAAGACCTAAAGACTCCTTAGTCTTAGTCTTGAGTGAATGATCCCCAAAAATCATTTAACCAAAGTTGAAGGAAGCAACTCCTTTAAAATCAACAGGTCTAGGGTTGAAGTTTTTACAAACTAAACAATCCCGTTGGAGATGTGACGGGCCCAAACAATAAACTCAAAGTATGGGCATCTGAAAGGGGCAATTTGTGCCCACACTTTTGGCATTTTTTAAAACCAGAAGGCCCTTTATTAGACGTATAGGCAACAAAGAGAAAGTGAAAAAAACTTTTTTTTTTTTTTTGAGAGAGATAGAATAAATGAAAAAGGACACCAGCAATGGTACTGAAGACTACACTAACATGCAACAAATAGCAGAAAACAGAGTAGATGAATTACTCACAATGGTAGTAAAGTATTACACTAAATGTAAAAGGTAAGGGAGTAACACAATAATGAGACTTACTAGAGAAAAAAGCTATGAAGAAAAAAAAAACACTTACCCTTAGAAGATTCGAGAGCTTAGGCTTGCCACATCTTTTTGCAAAAGAACGGCAAACAAGATCTGAGGTATGTTAGGGACTGGTGCATTATTGGTAAGGGAGGAGTTCCAGAGCTTTTTGGTGGTCACGAGCTTTAGTAACTGCTAAGTCGGATCTGACGATTGGATCCGAACCCAACAATTGAGGATAGAATAAAAATTGACAATATCAGATGTGTTGCTCAAATTGCAGAAGCCTATGTTCTCAGTTTTCATTTTGTGTGATTGCCTTGTGTTCCTTCCTTGGCTGTTGTCTTAATCAAAGCATCTAGTTTGACAGTATCTTTTCAGGGACAATGACTGTGCTGGCAATGCCAGTTACTAATCCTGACAGAATAACACTTCCTGTGGCATTCACAGCACAATAAACCACTATTTCTGCCCCTTGAACAAGTACCCATAATTCTGCCTACATACCCATTTTCCCAAAATAAGTCTCCACGGACATATGAAGAAAAGTTTAACTATAACAAAAAGTTTTCCTTGGGAGTGAGGATTGACATCGTCACAACAGCTGCCATTGCATTCCCTCATACTGTGCTAAAGACCTGGGAACTGTCTACTAAACCATTATTTTTTAAGACTTCACTAAGATACAATGTCTGATGCTGCATGCCTGGATGCAGTATTTTAAAATTCACATATCAGGCATCATAGAGAACCTCTTGCAACCTATTATAAAAGAAAATTACGTGTGGTTTTCAGTTTCTAAATGTCACCAAGTTACTCTTGATGCTTTACTAGTCTGTCTAGGTCTCTTTAGGTTGCATAAAATGATATTGCATTTCTAAATGCATCCAACTAATTAGAATTTTTCATTTTTCACATGGCAGACATTCCTTTAAAGATGGCTTTGCTTTCTGGCGACTGGAATGAAATAAATATTAGCTTGTCCCAAAATGTACACTGTACCAGAGGTGCAGACTTGTTTTCTGATTTACAATAACTAATGGTGTACAATAGATTTATTTTAAATCTTATTAAGAGAATTTAATTTTGTACACATTTTATAACATTGCAATTCACATTAACTTCTATACCTACTCAATAATCTATGTCCATAATGTAATTTACACACTACAGCTACCTACATTTTACAGAAGACAGTGAAACTAAGCAAGTAGTATTTATGATTTGGTCTTGATTAAATAAAAATGTTAATAAAGGGTGCATCCTTTTTGACTAGAGCTCAGAAAACTGCAGGATTATAAATTGCCTTTGTAAAACTGGAGAAGGGCTTAACAAAGAGCAGTGAAAATAATGCAGAAATCAGAAAGATTTGCCTTAACAGATTCCCTAGTCTGGGTTAATGCCTTTCAGCTGACACAGAAGCAAAGTCTCATTAAAACACTGACTGCTTCTTTACTGAAAAGATGATTTTCACTTTCACAAAGCAGGCTCCAACATGGCTGCAGAGAAGGCTCATTTTGTTATGCTGGAAGAGGGTTACCATTAAAGCAACACTTAAGAGAAAAATCAAGTGCTCTTAAACTGACAAGTGAAAATAATCCATGTTCTTTCTCTATTTCTCTCATTGTAAACTGTTAAGGAAAGCCCAATAGGTAGCCTCCTGTGCATCAGGGGTCAAGTTCATGCTTTTCAAACTTAATCAAGAAGGTGTTAAAAAAAGATGAAAGTCCCTCAACCTTCACATATGGTAGAAGGCAGAGAAAGGTTGGAAGAGAAGTGAGATGTTCCACAGGGGAAGGTTAAGTCTGATGCTAATGCTTATTTAAAATGGTGACAGTCTGCAGTGCCGAAGTCTTGCTGGGCTGCTTTAATTTCTCCCTGGAATAGCTCTCTCTCGACCTTCTGCAGCACATCAAAGTCTCTGGAGCTCAATTAAAATTGGATTATGTTGAAATGCTCTATCTGTGGGACTGTGTGCTCACTAACACTTTTCTTTCAGTAATACTGTAGATGACACTTACTCGTCCCAATTTAAACAGTTGTCATAGAGACCGTGAACTAAAGCAACTGTATCTAACAAAATAGAGGAAAGGTAAGTGCCAGCATTACTTCTGTGAATGAAGGGCTGAGAATTCAACAGTCACTGCAAAAACAGCAGCAAAACTGTTCTAAGGAAAACAAAGAAAGGAAGACCTTATTACAGAAATCATGCAGCTATTAAAAATCAGTATACTTTCCTATTTCACTCCCCTGCTTCCAGAAATAACAGTGCTAGGCTACTCAAGTGGAAGGGGCAACACTGTCCAAGAATGACCCCACTGTCTCATTTTACTGCTGCCTAGAAAGAGAGAGAGAGAGAGAGAGAACATTGCTATGATGAGCTATCACACCAGAAGAATTATGCAACAGGCCCCATTCTAAACAGCCAAAAAAAAAACAAATCTCACAATAAGTTACATGGACATTCATTTATATCCACTGCCTCCTTCCTCCTCCTGTTTGCCAAAACCCATTCAAAGGAACCCTTTGAAGGTCTGTTTTCCCTCACTATCCTCTGGTTAAGAGCAGCCATTTAATTTAATTCAAATCATGGCCTACAGCTTAGACCCCAATGAGGAGTGGCATTCATTGTATTTTCAAGCTTTGAGAAAAAGACTGCACAAAACTTTGCAAGCTCAGAACATATAAAAACACTTAGTGTAATGAAAACAGAAATGGGATCATAGATGCCTGCATCTACCTAAGGGTTTCCTTTTTCACAGGTTCAAAGGTTGTTACTAGGCTAACGACTCTTATGGCCATTACAAGCCTACCCGTGCACCCCAAACCATTTAGGTCCTAATTATCATGGACATCTATATGGGGGGATATGTTAGTAGGGATGTAACTAAGATTTGTAGGGGGGGTGTTAAGATAATACTTTTGTCACTGACGGCATCTGTCCATAAGGAACATGAGAGCCAGACCTGGGGTAAATTTACAATTTCCCAAACAACTGTCAAGGTTCTATTTGAATAGAGTCAGGGATGAACCCTGTTCAACATGAATGGGGAGTATATTCCATAGTGCAGGGATCCTTTGGGGACATATCTGTCTATCTAGCAAGTTCTACTCATGTCACAAGCAAAGTTCAGATTCCTAGATCTACTGTTTCAGGTGCTGTTTGTTTTGCACATGTGCAACATATCCATCAGGGCTGGGTCTGAGGAAGCCCTGTAAGACAAAAATCCCCTCTCTCAGCAGGCTGTAGGAGACTGAATACAGAGACAGCGCCTTTAGGCAATCAGTGTAGGACAAGCTATTCATGCACTGAATTCTCCTGGTGAGAAACCTTTGTGGGCGTTCCAACTGTTGTAAATGTCTGGTTAGATACAAGCCAAATGTGGCAGTGTATTCAAAGATAGGTCTGATAAAGGCCAAGTAGAGAGGTACTATAACGTTCATGGACCTGGATGCCATTACCCTTACCTATAAGCTGGGTGACACAGAATGACTTTCTTATTATATTAGCTATGTGCTGTTCAAAAGCCAGACTGCTGTCTACGTGTGTTCCCAGATCTCTTAATAGTGGGTCGACTCTTAAAGGCATTTTATTGATGAAATAATTAATTTGGGTTGACAGTTTCCAAAAGAGCATTATAATGCATTTTTTGGCACTGACTTTTAGGCAATGCCTTTGGCACTAGTCATTTTTCAGCAAGGAATATTACTCATAAGTGGGGACTGGAATTTGGTTGGAAACAGTGAAGATGTATCTGGGGGGGGGGGGCAGAAAGGGAAATATAACAAAGTAGGGAGGGTAGATTTTTAAAGAAATTTATGAAAATATTTGGCATGGAAGATGTGAATTTACATATTATTCCCCAAGATACAAAAACTGGGCTAGACTAGACAGAATTTACATTTCACAGAAACATGTGCATTTAACTGAAGGTCTTGATATGCACCTAATAATTATTAAAGATCAAGCGCCAATAATAACTAAAATAAAAATACAGGGTAATGAAATAAAAATGAGACACTGGTGCTTTCCCACATATCTGTTGAAAAGAGAGGAATTTAAGGAACGGGTAGTGGAAATTATGACGATGTTGTAGAACAGTACCTCCCCAGGTGGGCAGTAGCAAGTCCTGCTAAATTCCACCCACCATCCAACACCACATGACGTCTTTGAATAATGAATATTCATGTTGATGTCTTTATCGGCCACATGGATATTCATCGGGTATTGGGCACATTAGCTCGAGGGGGCATTACAATTACCCAATGGTAAAGAAACAGTATTATAACTCCAAGTAATTTTTTTTTGTTTTCACATTTTTACAGGGGGGAAAGCTTCCCTGCAACCCCCACACTGCCTGCAAATTAAATATATCGACTCCAAGATTGCACTACATTGAGGAAAAGGGTAAATTTCCCAATCTGTGCTGTACTGCAATTGACAGAAATGTAAATTAACAACCAATATATGCATGATATCACTGTCAAATCTGTATGGCAGTTAGTCATGCATCACTTGCATACATCACCACACCCATTTGGCATGTCAATCACACAAGGCACGTCCACTTCTGCACAGACCGACCAGGGAGGAACTGTTCTACAACAATGCCAAAATTATTCAGGAGCTATTAAAGACAGAAACTTTTTCTGAAAATATAGATTGTGAGTGAGATAAAATTAAAGTGGAATTTAAAAATAGGGTGGAAATAAAAGGAAGGGAGATATGGTTAAGAAGTAACAATAATTATTTAGAGGGACTGACAAATACTAAAGTACTGCAAATAGGGGGAATCTCACAGAACAAGAGATGGAGCAACTACAGAATTCTAAACAGAAAATAATGGATTACCTCAATAACATGCATGAGCTTAGAAAGGCTGCTGTTAAGCAGCTGTTTTTCGATAATAACTCTAACGTGCAAAAACTTTTGGCACAACGACTCGGGCAACAGAAAGTAGAAAGGGCTATCACCAAGGTCAGGGAGCCTATAACAAGGGATCCTGTAGAAGTATTATAAATATTTCAGAAATTATATGAAAGTCTGTATAAAGAACAGAAATATGGAAATCGAGAAAAGGTACAAATGGAAATGTTTATGGAAGAATTAAATATGCCAAGGTTAGAGGGAGATGAGGCTCAATTACTAACAGAATAGGAAAAGATGAGATAAAAATGGTGATGTATAACGAATCTACAGGAAAGTCCCCAGGATTAGATGGAATTCAGTGAAAGTTTGGAAGCTAGGAGG